>NC_041383.1:369219132-369239938 GCF_002162155.2 Triticum dicoccoides
AGGACCCCGTTGTGTTGCCTCTGATGAATAGGACCCCGGTCGATCAAGTCGGTTGGGGCTGGATGAACAGGACACCGTGGAGGGCTGGATGAACAGGACGACCCCGTGGAGGGCTGGTTGAATAGTAGCCGAGGGAGGGCTCGATGAACAGTAGCCCGTGGAGGGGTCATTGAACATGAGCCCGGGAGAGGGCTGGTTGAACAGTAGCCGGTGGAGTAGCACACGGTGGAGGCTGGATGAACAGGAGCCCGTGGATGAGCAGTCACAGGTGGAGGCTGGAGGAGGTCGATGGTGGATGAACAGTAGCCCGTGGAGGCTGGAGGAGGTCGATGGTGGAGATGAACAGTACCCCGTGGAGTCCCGTTTTGCGGTATGCCACACCCCTCCCGATGAACAGGACCCCCGTTTCGACCATAGCGCTCCAACACAAGTCTGTTTCCTCTGTTTTGCGACACGCCACACCCCTCCCGATCAACCGGACCCCGTTTCGACCGTAGGATGTCCAATAGAAGTCCGTTTCCTCCGTTTTGCGGTATGCCAGACCCCTCCCAATGAACAGGACCCTGTTTCGAATGTGGCCGGTCAAACACAAGGCCGTTTCCTCCGTTCTGTGGTACGCGAGGCCTCGTTTCCATCGGTTGTTCCGTCCAAGCAGGTTGGCTCCCATGCATTCCATTGCCTCCCGATGAACACGACACATTCCGTTGCCTCCCCAAGAACACGACGACGCAGTTTCTCAATTAGGACCCAGCCATGTACATGAGCCCTAGCCGTACGTGGTCGTACGTGGCCGTATGCACGAGTAGGCATTCGAGACCCCGCCTGTATGTACATACGTGGCTGTATTTTCTTTCTTGCACACTGGCCGCTGTACGTATGTGTACATGCTACGTGCGTGCCTCTACTACAACACGTGCGCGCCTCTACATCGACCAGTATGTATGTACACGTTCGCGACCAGAATGACAACGCTATGTATGCTTCGACCAAGTGGGTCCCGACTGTCAGGCACTTCCTTGCGTGCAAAGATGTAGCTGGTGGGTCCCAGCAGTCAGGGGGCGAATCATTTTTTTTGCTCAGACGCACTTCCTTGCGTGCGAAGATGTAGCTGGTGGGTCCTAGCAGTCAGGGGGGAAACATTTTTTTCCCAAAATACGGTGGCCCGTTCGATGGGTCCCCTCTGTCAGGTGGAGGAATAATTATTTTGTGCATAATAAGGAGGCACTTCCTTGCGGCTGCCGTGGACCCAGCTGTCAGCTCTCCACGTACAGTACTCTTCCGATGGAAGTCGGTCGTTGACCACATTGACCACGCCGCGCCGAGAGCACCACGGTGGTGGACGACAGCGAGGGCTAGGAAGGGGATGATGCGGAGCCGGGGAAGACGTGGTAGTGGATGCCCACGCGGAGAGGAGTATTAGGGTTCATTGGTTCGGCTGCAGTGTGAGGCTGCCGTCGCCGCAGAATAACAGGGGGTGTGGGTGAGTTGAGGGATGGCCTGGCCAGTGATGGGAGTAGTAGGGGGCGGTGAGGCCTCCGTGGCAGCACAGCCGGCCACGAAAGGCAGGAGCAGACGGCACGACCGACGCTGCTTTGAGCGGCTGGAGCAAGAAGACCAGAGGTTGAAGAAGCACAACGGCCGTTGGATGGACATCGTACGGTCTCTGCAGCTAGAATCGTTTATATTGACTAAGTTGACAAAGCCCTTGGTACGCGTCAACTTAGTAGGCCCACAAGTCAGCTTATGAAATGGTGTGCCCCCGATGTCATGGGGAGGAATCACTTTTTGGGCGGGTGAAGCTAGAATATCCGAGATTGAAGAAGAAACACGGTATCGGTTTGATGGACATCCAACGGCCACTTCTGCTAGAACCGTGTGTTGACTATAAGTAGACAAAGCCTTGCATACGCGTCAACTCTCTTTTTTAGGGGACGCGTCAACTTAGTAAGGCCACAAGTGTGTGGCAAAGAACTTATAGCCCATTTGAGATTTGTAAGAATGTGCAGCCCATTTTTGAATTCTAATGGAATTTACTACAGCCCATTTACAATTTGTTAAAAGTACAACCCATTTCAACCAACCATTCAAAACAGAATTCAATAAAATTTCCCACATTTTGATGGGATCCAAAATATTCCCCGAAATTTCTAGTCAGATTAAATACAATTTCAATATATATTTATATTACGTAAAAATCCAACGAAACATTTCGCGCGCAAATTAATGAAATTAAAATTTTCAATATCCAAAAATAATATTTTATAAATTAATTACATGTTTGGTGCATTTTTTATAGTTACTGCCCAATTTTTATAATTACATCCCATTTATTATTTTTAAAGTCCATTTTCTTGTTAAGCCTAATGAATCCCTCCTATGAAAGATTTGCAGCCCAGCGGGGCGGAGAATAACAACTTGACCTTGCCTGGGTATTACTAAGAAAATTATAGCTGGGCTAGCCATTTTCAGCTTGAAAAAAAATAATATCTGGGCCGGATATCTGGCATGGGCTAGACAGGCCACAGCTCGCCCAGTTAATACCCTACTCTCTCCTTTGAACAACAACGAAAACATCTCTCAAGAAAAACTCTACAGTGCTCACACCTCAGAAACACAAATACTGCTCGAGCTGCTTGGTCCCAGCTGTCGGCCGCTCCATGTGCAATTCTCTCGTTTATTGACTACATGGGTTGACAATGGTGTGCGACCGTGATGTCAAGAAACCAAGAGGAAGCAAAAAATATATAGTTTTGTATAATATAAGGAGGCACTTGCGTACGTGCGACTATGGCCCTGGTGGGTCCCCACAGTCATCCTCTCAAAGTAAAGTCATCTCCTCATCCTCATGTCCGTTGACCATGTTGACAACGCATGACGGCGGCGCCACGACGAGCGCTACAACTCGAGGGATGCGGAGAGGGCCTTGCGGGCCTCGGATGGTCTAATACAGCGCTCGCTACTCATTCGGGAAGCCAGGATCATAGGGCCACATGTCCGTGATGGCATTATCATTCGCTTCTTCACCGGTGCTCGTTGAGGAGACAGAGCTTGCAGCACAGGTCCTCCTGTGCTGGTAGGTCTTCCGCCATTAGGGCGTCGAAGTGCGTCCGCACCTGCTCTATGGTGAACATGGCATGAACCGCCTTGGATAGTGGCACCGGCTCCTTGTCGGAATCTACGTCCATCGTCTGATTGTCGTTGCTCAGCTCGGCGAGCTCGCTGGCAAGCTGGCATGTCTGGCTACTGGACCGACCCGCTGCCAAGCACGAGTCTGACTGCCCTGGCCCACCCAGACAGACTCCCTCGCCCGTGTGCGCTTTCCTCCCGAAACAGTCAGCACCGCCCGCCCCGCTTCCCGGTGCAGGCGATTGCTCCGCCTTCAAACGAAACAAGTGTAGTCCGTCCGTCCGTTTGCTGCCACATTAATGGTACGCGGTTGTCGAGGCGACTACTCTGGCGCCACACGTCCATCCCTCCGCCACCCACCATTGCTATATAAACTGGTGCGCCGGCCATAGCCGCGGTCATCAGAATTCGTTCCCTTTCTCCTGTCCACACCACTACTACCCACCATGGCTTGCTCGCGCTCCAACACTCTTTGGGATGGGCGGACGACGGACCACAAGGAGATGGCAGCCATTGCTCCCGACTGGCTGGCCGGCAGGCAGCCGGAGGACGACGACGTCCGAATGGAGAACATGGTAGTCGATGATCCGACGCCAACCCCCTCCTCCGTGCCATCCTCACTGGTGCATTGCACCATGACCATCGGTGAGGCACGTGCCCAATACATGGAGACGGTGAGGCAGAAGCGTGAGGAGCAGTTCCGCGAGGCGCAGGCCGACGCCGCCTACAACCACCATCTCCTCTAGGAGCACCTACAGGCGAAGGAGCAGATCGCCACGGAGCGGACGGAGCAGGAGGCGCTGCTCGACTCATACCGCTCCGCCTGCGAGGGCCGCCTCAAGCGCTGGCGGTACTGCATGCGGGTGGCGGAGGCTGCGACCGCCTACAAAGAGGGCGATGAAGCGGGCGAGGCGCTGTTTGGCGAGACCAAGGACAAGGCAGAGGACAATGTCGGCTCCGACGAGTCCCCGCTCCGCTAGCATCGATGAGGCCCTACTCCGTCGAGGCCCCGCGGTGCCAACAACGAGGTAGAGGACGCCGCCGGCTCCGCTAAGGCCCCGCCCCGCCAACAATGAGGCAGAGGACATCGCCGGATCAACCGAGGCTCCACCCTGCCACAACAAGGGGGGGGGGGATTTCCCCGCTTCACCGAGGCACCGCCCGCCGGCAACGAGACAGAGGACATCGCCGGCTCCGCCGAGGCCCCGCCCCGCGGGCACCGAGGCGGAGGCCCTACTCCGTTGAGGCCCCGCCCCGCTATCAACGAGGTTGCGCCACACAAAAAACAAGGAAGAGTAGAACACGGTAGGTCGCCGCCGCTCGGGTCCAAGTAAGGCCACCGCTGCTACCCTCCGGTTGAAGCCAAGCTAGGCGGGTTGACCATTGACGGCTGATTAGCTTCTTGGCGGCGACGTGGAGTCGGAGAGCTATGTTGGAGAAGACGCTGCTTCTACTTAACTGCTGGTGCAGTTGGCTGACTGACACGTGGGCCCAACAGGCATCTAGGCCACATGTCAGTTATGTGACTACACCTACAGTTAAGTCACTGAAGCTTCTGTTCGGCTCAACCGGACACAGGTGGGTAGGTTCGGTTAATTAATTATACCTGCAGTGCACCCCTTTTTAGTTGAAGAATGTATGAAATGTAATGAAATCCGACATGTTTATATGAAATCCAACCGTGTATGAATGAATTTATTTTGATTAGTTCGAATTCTTGTATCACTGGCATTGGATGAACATGCAAAACAATACGTACTAGCATTATTCCTAGGGTGATCACCTCGTTTGCAGCAGTTTCACATGTACTCCCTCCGGTCCTTTTTGGTCTGCATACAAGTTTTGTCTGCAGACAAAGTATCTCTACTTTGACCAATCTTATAGAAAAAAGTATGCACTTTCACTATGTGCGAAGTAAAAAGGAACAGAAGGAGTATAAAGAGTTTGAGCAGCTTTTAGCGTTCCTGTACATTGCAATCAAACACACTGGCCTTGCAATTCATAGAGAACAGTCAAAACAATCGATGATTATGCACCTCAGCGATTCACATGTCAGAGCCAATATTTATTCACAACTAAAGAATAAAGAAAAAATTGCTCGACGCTGCTGACAGCAAAGGGCGTCCCATTTGAAAATATCAAACGCATGTCTTCTTGCTAACATCAATGAGCAACATTTGACAAGGTTGTCCCATTCCAAAATATCAAATGCCTACGATTGTGGAATGGGTTTGCCATCAGTTCGGACATTGACATGGCACCTCGTGCTAAATAAACCAGCTGTTCTTTTTTGTGCAGTTCCACCAAAATCAACCAAATTCGCGCGTAGCTTGTATGATTTCGCCCTTATATGTTGCAATGCCTTGAACTTATCGACACCTCCTTTCTTGTGGTGGAAATGAATGATTCGATGTATTCATGAACATTTTGTGCAGTTCCCATTGAACTCAAGCTGAGCACCCCTGTTTGCACAAATACAAAAAAAGTGATTAGTATGAAGCAAACTGTACTATTAATTGACAGTTTAAACGGGAACCTACATGGTCCATGTAGAGCACACTTTTAGAAAAATGGAACTCACCGGAAAGAATCCTAGAACAACATTCTACTTGCGCATCACAGCAAGAAAGCGGAGATTTGTCGGTCCTTCTGAGCTGAAGTAAGTTTGGTCCTGTGGGGAGTAATGTAACTATCCTTCAACTGCTCCTTCTGATGAGAAGATAGACAGGGCTTCTTCATCATGGCATAATCGGAACTAGTCACTTCACTTACCCCATATTCTTCTTCAGAGGAGGATGATCCTGTTGTGCAAAGACAAGAGGACAACTAAATGCTAGCATCCCTGTTTGCTCGAAAAAAAGGAAAGGAAATATTTAAAACAACACAGATGAAGCACTTCCCAAGAACAATACCACTTTTTCATGACAGTATCTAAACAGTAGCACAACACCAATAGAGATGACAAAGCTTAATCATACAGATGAAATCAGTGGGCGAGTACCAACCTTTGTTAGGACGCTTATTGTGTAGAGCATATAGATGAAGCACTTCTCCGGAACCATCTGTTGCTATCTACTATGGTGGCCATGCTTACTATATACTCCTCGATTAGTTTAATGTTTCCAACATCTCCTTGTGCAGTTCCACTAAAATATATGGTATCTTCAAAGAAGATCCCTGTTTGCACAAGTAGAGATATTTACGTATTGCATTAAGAGTGGCATCAAATCAGTGGAAAAACAATTGCTCATTCCAGTCATGGCAATAAATTAAGATGCAAAATTATATCATTACTTGTGTCATCACAGTTCTAGTGCTTCATTACAGCACCGGGAGTTGATTTTTGTTTTTCTTCCGCTTGTTCTTCCCCTTCATCATTTGGTTCAATAACAGAAAAGCTTCGCCTTCAATGTTAGATTTGGCATGTCAATTAGGGAGCACAAGTATAGCACTAAACAATGAAATTAATTTTGTGATGAAAGTGGCAAAATACAGGCCAACAGTTGTGAAATATCCTTATCTTACCTCAATGGGATATTACGGTGCGCATACAGATTGGAAGTCTTGTCTCCATTTGTGCAGTTCACTAAAATCAAGCAACATTACCGTACAAGTAGCACAACATATGAAAGCACACTGCAAAATCATGTGAAAGAAGGCTAGTACTGACCTCTCATGACTCGAAATTCAAACAACTCACAAGAAGAAGATCTGAACCAAATGCCAACACGGATAGCAAGTAAGATCTCCTCTTGTGCAGTTCCACGAAGGTCAAGCAATCAAGCAACGTTGTCGGTGTGACATTTTGGTTGAACTGCACAAAACACTCTTAAACAAAAGTGATTTGTGCAGTGCAAAAAAATGTCACAATGGCAACGAGGTGAAGTAGGTAACCTTGTTTACACAGAGGTGCAAAGGAAACAACTAGTGGTCAAATGGTGGATGACACAGAAGCCAACAAAAAGAAGCATCTACCTTATCTAAATGGGAAAGAAAGCAAGACAGTAGCATTTCTCAAATGGTGCATTGATTAATATTAATAGAGAGATTATATTAACAATAAAATTGATTAAACATGTAATTTGCTTTAAACTATGGCATTGCATCAATTTTCCAGCGGCATTATTAGAGGGTGTTTGTTTACAGGGACATTTTGTAGGGACATTTTTGGGACTTTTTCCAACAGTTGCCTCTGCCACGCATCACACCTTGTTTCTATTAGTTCATTACTAGGGGTAACATGGTAATTTAGCATGTCATTTAATAAACTCTAGTCCATGTTTAGTCCCCGGAACCAAGCAGGTAGGGACTAGGGAGTTTTTAACCAAACAGGGCCTTAGATTAACAACAGCTAAAGAGTTGCACAGGACAGTGGATGCACTAGCACCATGTGCATCTATCGATGTACTTGGGTGATGCACAGTTTGTTGCAACAAAGAAAAAACAAACAAGGAGCATATTTGTGTTGGTCCCAGTTTTGTTATCTTTAGACACCATTCCCTATGTGAGCGCAGCAAATCTAGTCCTGCACAAACTCTACAGCCTTGTCCCCCAAAACAAAAGATCAGTTTGTTACATATGTGCATACTGTGTTTGTCATTGTTTTCCCTTTTCGACCAACGTAGGTGCTGGATAGCCTGTCTGTACTAGTACTTTCCCCCCTTCCTTTCCTCTTTGAACCACGTCCTAGATTTATGATATACAACTTTCCCCACTACTTTCCCCCATTCCTTTCCTCTTTGAACCATGTCCTAGATTCATGCTATACAACTTTCCCCACTACTTTCCTGTTTGATTCAACATCTAGATTCGAGTGCAGAAGCAGAAAAAGCCCACATGCAGCTAGAGCAATGCATGTGGAATAAGTAAACTATACCTTACGGTTTTTGGGGTGTGGTTCGGTGGGCGACTGGAGGCCGTTCGGCGCACACTATGTATGGTGGCGAAGAAGAAGGGGTCGAAGGCCCTCCCGCGCCGCCACTGGGTGAAAGTGAACAGCTGCGCTGGTAGTGGATTCCCTCCCTCGCCGATGGTGACAGCGTTAAGCCTCCTTCCCTTCTTGGCGGACGGGTCCTGCCGGCTCTTTGACCAGTAGTGAGGGGAGAGAGAGAGTCCAATGAAGTCTTGTTTAAATCTAGAGAGGGTCATATAGTGTGAAGAGAGCAACTACAAGCACTAAGGCTCCAGCATATAAATATATACTGTAGAGAGAGTGTGAAGAGTGCAAACCCTAGAAAACAAGCGTCAAGGCTGTAGCTTATACGTGATGAGGTGATTATACGGTCACTACGAGATCGTATAGCTCCGTATCCATCCATTTTGACCAGTCAAAGAATCCTCCTAGCACGAATTATACTCAACTGTAGTTATCGAACACGAGACCTCAAGTTTGATGACCGAACAGGCTAACCAGCTACACAACCCTCCCGTTATGTTCAGCGAGAGGAAAATTACCTTTTATACATTCCTGCATTCGTGTGACAAGCATGTCGTGTTTTATTTTTTGTGTGGCAGTCATTGGGATTTAAATCATAATTGTGTCATGTGGCTTTGGTGGTAAGACTATCCACAGTGGTGCAGAAATAATGCAGCATTAGTCACCTTACCTCTCTCCATGCAGTATGTTGGGTCCCAACAGTCAGAGGGTGAAACAAACTAATTAATAAGAAAAATTAAAAGCGCCAGCGGTGTATCTTACCTCACACATCTCGCTACTGCTCGTGAACACTGTCCAATTGATCCCTTTGTTCGCTCACATACTATTTAAGTGAATCCTTATTATAACATGCACACAATTTTTGGCACTTTTCTTCGACCTAAGTTAGTGTGCCACCGTATCTCGTACTACTCCCTCCATCTAGGTGTAATAAGTCACGTTAGAAGGTGCAGCGGGACCAAGGTGCAAGCAGATTGGAGGAGAAGGAGAAACTTGACCAGTCATTCCTCCAATCAAAGCACTGATTTCTATCTCTAAACACAACAATTAATCCAAACAACTAAGAGATGCTGTTTTAGCTACCATGCAGGGCCACATATTAACTCGCATGCAAGCCGACTTTGATTTCTTGATAGATCAACGCGTAGTTGCACTCCATGCATTGGGTTTCCGGGGGAGATAACAAGGCAGAGTAAGGAGCGTTTGGTTACATTTGTTAGGCTGATCATACTGGTGAGTAACTTGGACTAGTAACATACATATGTTACTAGTCTATGTTACTACTACGCGAAGTTTGCCGTCGGAAGCGAGCCGATTTGGCTCTCCTGAGCTAGCAAGGTTTTTCTAGCCCACCCAAGCTAGCTGGCCCACAAAAGTTAACATATTTTAGCATTTCCAAACGCCTAACTTTGCTCGGCTATGCTATAAGCTATTCTTGCTAAGGATCCAAACACTCCCTAAGTAACAACGCTCGCTAGCAATGAGGCCAGGAGGGGATTGAGATGCGAAGTTAATGGACGACGCCTAAACATTTTGGGAATATCTGATTTCCATAAGATGACTTAACACCTAGATGGAGGGAGTACTACTCCTCAGTCCAGGTTTGATGGAATATTCGTCACCTCTTCTCTTCTTGTACGTACTCCGTTTGTATCTCACTTCCTATGGCTTCGCACTCGCACGATTTTCCTATTCTATGAACCTGTGTGTGCGTGTGCGTGTGTGTGTGTGTGTGTGTTTAATAGCATGTATGTGTTAGAGAGAGCGACAGATCGACCTACTCCTACAGAGAGATGGTGTGTAGTGTATGATTTTAGCTGCGAGAGTCGGTGCATCTTCTCGTTTCCGGGCATCCGGTAGGGACAGGCGGACAGCTGTCACGCCCACTCTTGCCCTGCCTGGCCCACCCAAAGCCCCTCCATCGCCCGCGCGCTCTTCCCACCAGAAACGGTCAGCGCCGCTCCAAAGAATTGGTGTCGCTTCATGCCCAGGCAGAGCGGACGCAACCTCTCACCGGCGCCTGCATTGAAGGGAGAAGCGTATTCAAGAGTGATGGTTGCTTCGTCTGTCCAACTTATTGCTGGGTCATGTGATTTGGCGGCTCATTGGTCATTATTACTGAGGTGGTAGGACTGCTGGATGTCCCATGCTTTCGGCGAAAGGAGGTACTGCTAGATTATAATTTTCTCCATTCATATACCGGAGGAGTGCAAGAGCAGTGAAAACACGCAGGCTCAGTGATTACATGGCCCACCTCACACTATCACCATATTTTCTGGACACCGTGCGACACCTAACTCTTTACATAGTACTCCCTCCATTCCTAAAGATAAGCCTTTGTAGATATTCCACTAGGTGGACTACATACGGAACAAAATTAATGAATCTACACTTAAAATGCATCTATATACATCCGTATGTGGTTCATGGTGAAATCTCTACAAAGACTTATATTTAGGAACGAAGGAAGTACTATTATAGTATGTACTGTAATTTATCAGCGAGATAAATTTGTACAATGCTATGAAGCTTCCAGATTTTGTTACATGTATCTTGCATCCAAGGTTGCCCGTTGCAACATGTCATCAAATACAAAGGAGACTAACATGCATGCTATTGCATCTCAATGATTGACAGATCATAGCAAATATGTACTCCCTGCGTTCCAAAATAAGTGTCTCAACTTTATGCAAACTTTAGTACAAAGTTGTACTACTACTAAAGTTGACACTTATTTTGGAACAGAGACAGCTAAAGAAAAAATGATCCATGCAGTCCCTATCCCTTGAACCGTAAACCCTAACCAGGCTTTAATTTGCTGGCAACGTTTGAGCTTCCCAAGAAATGAAGTTTGCAACCCTTTGACCATCGGATCATTTTGTGCAGTTTCTCCAAAATCAAGATGAGCATCACTGTGGCAAAGAAATTGAAGAAGCGTGATTAGAATAAGATTGTTGGGACTAGTTGATGAGACATAAACTCATCACAAATAAAGTACGTAGAAGCTAGTAGAGGTATGCATGGGGCAAAGAAGTAGAGAAATTCCACATGCAGTGATGTGGGCAGCTGGAGCAGTGGTGCAAGCCGGCTGTAAAGGGAGTTGTACTTGAGGGATGTCGGGACATAGCTCAACCTTGAGGAGGGCAGCGGGAGGCGGCAACTGCCCACGTCGCGGCAGTGAGCAAGGGACGAAGGCAACCTCACCGGCTTTGTGAGAGAGAACGGCGGGGACCCCTAATCAGGACGTGCCGATAGTGGGTTTTCGCCATCGGCGACGGCGACCGCATCTACACTAAGCATCCACCCCTTCCTCCGGCGGACGTGATTCGCTGGGATGTTAGAGATGTGGCCACAGTTGTTTTGTGCGAGAGAGTGTGAAGAGAGCAACCCCAGCAAGCAACTGTGTAGGCTGGCCCGTCCTAACTATGTATATAGTGGAGCGGTTTCCTTTTCTCTCCATATGAACCTATTATATTGCGTACGTGCCACTGAAGAAAAAATATTTATTTATAAATGACGCGGCACCTACTACTCATTCTCCTATAAACCTTGCACTTGGCATCTCCAAAATATTAACCTTGCGATTGGCTCTTCGCCTCTTCGGGAAGTTGGGCAATAATGGTACTGCAGTATACATCATTCTGGCTATATGAGACCGAATGAATTGTTGCACGTCCACCACATGGGCGAGGGTCAAGGGGCGAGGGAGAGTGTGTACTATTACGTTCGTTTCGGCCCTGTTTGGTTCATAAGTCCTAGGACTTTTTCTAGTCCCAACTAAAAAGTCCCTACTCCTTAAAAAGTCCCTCCCTGTTTGTTTTCAGGGACTAAAAAGTCCCTAGTCCCTCACTAGAGGTCATTGAATTACCATGTTACCCCTAGTATACAGAAAAATGACAACCAAACAACACCATGGGGCGGCGGGGCAATGGGTGCAGTGATGAGGACATGGCTACCACAGTTACACCCATATCCCCTGTTGTTTTACCTCTTAGAACAGTTGCTAGAGCTCAAGTGGTATCAGTTTTCAGGTTGCTCGGTGAGATTTTCCAGTTATCCCTAGATTCGATTTATTTTCTTACCTATAGTCCACAAAAAAAAGCCACAAAAAAAAGTTAGATTAGTTCATCATATCCCAGACAGTCTGAGCCTTTCGCTATTATCACTTAGCTTTTGCATTGTTGAATTCTCGGTTGCATCGTGTGTCGAGTTGCTGGTTTAGGTCTAGTCTTTTAGAGTTTCGAGTTCTGAGCATGTTTTGTTCACGCCGCTTCCGCAAACACCATCATTAATCTCGTTGTCATATTTCGCTGCTGCCAACTTCATCACCATCTGTCTGCGTTCATCTTTCGTCGCCATCATCACATTATTTCATCTTGGAGCTGAATTCATCTTGTGGAAAAATAATTGAGAGAAAAAAAAGAGATACACATATTGTTGTTTCCTTGGAGGAAGAGCTTGTGGTCACGTGAAATCTGGAGAGATTGATTTGGTTTCCTCAGAAAAAGGGAGCAGCCAATGTGAAAAAAGGAGAAGCGCTGATCTGTTTCATCTATCTTTGATTTTTTTTGGAGGAAAAAATAAGGTTTGGTTATTGGTTTCCATACTCGGAAGTTTCCTTGGCGAAAATAAAGGAGATTTTTTAAAGAAGAACAAGAGCAGCCAACGTTACAGATTAATAGCAAGTTTTGGTTCGGCCAAAAAAAATAGGCCGATTGACTTTTGAGTGAGATCTCGTAGTACTATATTTGACGTGATCTTCTTGGCAGTTTAGAAGGAAAGAGATCAAGTGAGCCGTTTGGAAAGGTTGTGATCAGCAAAAAAAAAGGAACAAAAGAGATCGGTTGGAGTTGGGAAGTGATCCACGTTGGTTGTGTAACTTTGGAAAGGAATAACAGAGAGAGAATAAAGGAAAGTACCGATCTTGTGGAGATAGCGTTAAAAAAGTGGCCGCATCATTACTTGCTGGTTTGTGTGTTGAGCTCTAAGACAAAGAAAAAAAAAGCAGATTTGTTTCCATCGACTTGGAGTACTAGTTGGCTGTTTCGGTTGGGTTTCCTAACGAAAAAAAAGAGAGATTGACAAAAAAAACGTGAGAGTTAGTTGGAAACTTTGGATATTCCTTTATTTGGGATCACGTTTTGGGAAAAAATCTGACTGACTCCTCCAAGTTTGGTAACTTTGGATCAAAAAAAAAAACATCTTGGTCTATCGTGGCTGTTTGATCGTTAAAAAAAACAGTGGAGGAAAGTGCACGTGGTTTGTTGCCTTGGATCACCGGAGATAAAAAAGGAAGTCTTACTAGTTGGCTGATTTGGGTGGTTGTTTCCACGTTCTAGAAGTCCCCTGGCGAAAATTAAGGAGAGAAAAAAAAGGCAGATTAGTTGGGCTTTGGAAAGTATCCTGCGTAAGGTATTTGTTTTTGGAAAGAGACAAATTAATTGCACAACAAATCTGCACGCAAATCAAAGGTACTTTTGTAAGGAAAGATTTTAAAAAAAATGGCAAGCGTTGATCCATATTTGAGCATGTCCTACTACTAGCATCCAACGTGATCTGGGTAAAGGAGAAAAAAAAAGAAGGTGCACATTGCTTGGATTCCAGCGTGAAGCTTTTGGACTTGGTAAAAAAAAAGATACAAAGAGAGTCCACCTCGGTTTTTGCTACGTTGCTTGGTTGATAATTAAAAAGAAAAGATAGGAAGGAAGGATTTGGGCTGTTCCAAGAAGGCTTTCACGTGTTTTGTTTGGGATAAAAAAAATATTGTGGAAAGTATGCTGTTTTGTTTGGTGATTTTGGCAGTTTGGTTCCGTGACTACTACAGGGAAGGTAGTTCAAGATTTATTTGCTTTGCGTTCGCTCTTATTCGTTCGCCACCGCAATATTGTTGACACCTTCTCTCGCTCCATCGCTTCACGTTATACAATATCTGCAAGAGTTTTTCTTTTGCAGTTGTCTCTTCGCATTGCCGCGTGATTTCACTTGTGTCTTAGGCTCGCGTCTCTAGTTCAGTCTAGGCTAGGGCCAGCACTCGACCACTTTGAACGAATTTTCAGCTTGCATTAATTAACGTGGTTGTAGCAATTTTTTTTCCACATATATAAAGCCAGCCCAACTCTACATATTTCTACACCGTGTATCCATACGTTTCACCTGGCAATCGCTTTACCCAACTTTTGGAGTTACTTGACACCGTTGGTTGCCAATCACCGCCTGCTGCATGGTAAGACCTTGTAAGACATTGATATTTGCTTTACTGTGAGCGTTTTACCACCACATCCTAGTAGTTATAGGAACATTATTTTTGGATTTTGTTTCTTGTTTCTACTAATCATGACAGGATCTAGAGTCAATCCATGGGCTTTGTCGATCGCGGGAGACGTGCCACCACCTATGCAAATTCCACAACGATCACGAGAGGTGCATAAACATCCAAATGCACATGATCAGGTTAATGTTCCCATACCATCATTTAATGGCCGTTTTAGACCTGCTTTATATATTGAATGGGAGTTCGACATAAATATTATATTTGCTTCCCATAATTTTGATGAACGTAAAAAAGTTAAGGTTGCGGTTGGTTCTTTCACTGGTTATGCTTTAGTTTGGTGGAGTGAATATTGTTGGTTACACCCTGATTATATACCTATTACTTGGGATGATTTGAAACTTGCCATGCGACATACATTCGTCCCCGCTTATTATACTCGTGACATGATTAAAAAGTTGCAACATTTAAAACAAGGTAGTGACACTGTAACGAAATATTATGATGATTTACAAACTACCTTGTTGCATTCCTCTTTAGAAGAAAGTGAAGAAGAATTTATGGATAGATTTTGGGGAGGATTAAACCGTGACATTCAGGAGATACTAATTAATGAAACATGTTATCCTATGGATCGTTTGTTCCGTCTTGCATGCAAAGCTGAACAGGAGATAACAAGACGTGTTGCCCACAAGATAAACAAGCGGAAGGTGCAAATCCCACGAGCTGCGACGGTTGTTCCTTCCACCACTGCGTCTCCTATGGCAACAACATCCATTGTTGAGAGCACTACATCACCTCCACCATGTGACGTGTCGCCACCTAGAGTGCCTACATCATCTTTGTTGATCATAAGAGGTAATGACAAAGGTACCGATCTTCCTCCTCCACATGAGTATGATGAATGCCTTGTCAATTTAAATGAACCATGCGATGAGCTACCCACTACTTTGATCACACCAGCTATTTTAGAGGACTATGTTCATGATTTGACTTTGCCATGTGATCAAACAATTTTGAGTGAACCCATTGAATTAACTATTGATGCAAAAGAACCATGTGAATCAGTGAAAAGATCAGATTTGGATCAAATACGTTTGAAAATAGTTGTGCCAGTGTTTAATCATTTTGATATGACCTCTAGTCTTGGTGATGGTTCATCAAGGTTGGGATGGTTTAATGATGAGCATTGCCAATCTTTTATTATGAATAAGAGCTTCACTTATATGTGCAAACTGAGTTGCAATATTTTCATGCCTTTGACTTCTTGTGATAATACATTGGCTTTATTTTTCACGACTTTTGAAGGGTGCTCTTGTATAACTGTGTCACATGTGCCACAACTGAGATCAGTTAAAATGGATGACATATACATATACAACGTGTACACCTTGTCTCTATTGTTAGCCATATTTCAGATTAAGCAACGCCGAGGACGGCTTTGTTTTCAAGAAGGGGAGGATGATGAGGACATGGCTACCACAGTTACACCCATATCCCCTGTTGTTTTACCTCTTGGAACAGTTGCTAGAGCTCAGATACACCAATTAAATTATCAGGTACTTTCGTTTCTTGGTAATGTTTCTAGTGTTCATGAGAATATGATGTTGCCTAACGTAGATACATTTGTGTTGCTTGCAATTGAAGGGCCTAGAACGGACAAGAAGGATGAACATTGGAGCATGGTCAAGCACGGAGATGAAGGTGTGTGCAAAGAGAACAAGAATGGAGGTTCAAGTGGAGATTTCCGGACTTTGAAGCCACCATGGAGACATACAAGAAGATGGACGAAATATACAAGATGGCCTTTCATAAATTTCGTCCATAGCTTATTATTGGTGTTGCGCCACCTTATTTTGGGCCAGGCCCATGTAATCTATTTTTAGAGTCCATATTGTATGGGAAACGACTTAGGAGGGGTTTTAGTCCCACCTTGCCAAGGGTAGACAAAATCCCCTCTCTTTTCCCTATATATATAGCCCTTAAGGCTTCGTCTAGACGGGGGATTTGTTTAGTTAAAAGTTAGCCATTGCAACTTCGTGTACTTCGTTTGTGTCCAATGACCAGACCAAGACCGCTTACAGATCCCCACCATTATCAATACTTCATATATATTCGCAATATTCAGATTGCTTTATCATATTCTTGCTCGTTCTTCGATTGCTTGCAGGAATAGACCTTCGTGGTTAGGTTGATCGTGCTCCAGCGTGGTCAATAACCTCTCGGAGTTGGTTTAGCGATTGCTAAGGCGCAACGTCGTGCACGCTTGTAGTCGGATCGTCAAAGTCGTCTCCACCAAATCGATAGTTATCATCTCATCGAAAGATCGGGACACCCTCGCCTCTATCATGCAGGAAGGGGCATTGTTGGAAAAGTCCCAAAAAGTACCAAAAAAGACTCTCCTTGAGAGTCTTCTTCATTTAGTCCCAAAAAGCAACTTTTAGTCCCTAGTAGTCCCTCCTGTTTGGTTGAAAAGTCTCTAAGGGGGGCCTTTTCTAGTCCCTACACTAAAAAGTCCATGGAAACAAACACCCCCTATATACGGAGCAAAATGAGTGAATATACACTCTAAAATACGTCTATATACATTAGTGTTTGGAGTATGTACTAGTAGTTCATATTCAAATCTACTAAAGGACATATATATTCCAAACAATATGATAATCTCTCTAACCAAGGTAGGGACAAGGAGTAAACGGAGGGAGTAGTAAAAATTTCTCCTCGTCCTGCGAGCCACCACGCGCGTGGGCGAGGGAGCGGGTGTAAGGCGTACAGTACTACTACTAGTAAGCAAGCTTCACCTCATCCTGCGAGCCATCGCGCCCGTGGGCGGGGGAGACGGTGTACTAAGCAAGCTTCTCCTCGTTCTGTGAGTTGATGGGACACATCAAAAGTACTCCAGTGTATAGAGCCTTGCCTCTAAGGTAGGCCCCACATGGTTTGTCTCTTTTTTTAACATAACGCGTCAAGTCGCAATTTGTTTGTTCACCCGTGGTAGACGATCCTCCCTCCATCAAGTGGACAACCAGTACACGTGTCAAATTACCACATGGGCTGCCTTTTCGTACAGAAATGAGCTCCATCGTGTACCCGCACGGGTGTGGTTGGGAAAGAGACGGGAGTTCGTCCGCCATGCGTGCACCTCTTCTCTTCGTGCATGTCCCCCACCTACATGGGTGTGTGAGAGAGAGATACAAACCTAGACAGATGGTGTGTGTGTTCGTGGGTGTTTTTTGTTTGGGGGGGTTATTTCGTGAATGTATTTGTGGGAATATGTGTCGATGACATCTCAAACAAAATTTTGCATGCAATGTTTGTGAAATGGAGGCCTATCCATATCATATATAGAGGGTCGGGCGATCCACGAGAAGAGAGGGAGGGGTCATAGATATCGATAGAGTCGAAAAGAGGATCAAGTGGGTAGGTGCAAGATTGATGAAGAGAGCCATCGAAATTGTGTGTTTGTGTGTGTGTGTGCAAGTCAAAGATATAGGGCGACTGACCTACCGGAACATCAGAGGCCACGGGTCAAGTTTGTGTGTGGCAGGGAGACATGACTAGAATGCTCGATGTATCGGTGTGTGTGGGGGGGGAGGGGTAGGAAGAGGCCTATCTATAGATGTAGAACGACTTGTATATGTGTTGAGAAGGAGAGACCCAGCTATGTCTTGAGGGAGATCGGTCGACATCCATACATAACTGAAGGACGGGAAATAGGATGGGACAGAGAGAGAGAGATGGAGGGAGAGGGGTAGAGTGCTGGATTGGTGATGGAGTTGCTTCTCGAAGATGGTGGGAGAGGCCTACTAGACAAACTGAGGGTGGAGTTGCAATATTATCACTAAGAGTGGGGATGTGTTTCTGTGTGTGCATGTGCGTGATAGATCTGTCGGGACGCATCCATGGATGATGAAGGCGAACCATGTGTTTGTTAAGCAAACCTAACTAAATCGGTAGATCAATTGTTGTTTGTCGGAGGAAGGGAGAGACATAACTAATGAGGTAGATCGATCGACGCATGGGGAAAACGAGTTATAAGGACCTAGCTAGCTATATGTATAGCGGGAGATCGGTTGGTGTATGTCCATTTGTTAGAGGCAAATAAGGCCTAGCGAGACGGATAGACAGAGAGAATGGAGCTAGGAGGTGGTGCGAGAGGCCCAGCTACTAGCTAGATAGGGGGAGGATTGTGCGGTTGTGAGATTGATGAAAAGAGGGGCGAGAGTTTACACGTGTGTGGGACCATATGAGAGACATGAGGCAAGGACACATAAAGGTGGAGATTGAAGGTGCGTGTGTATGTTGTAGGCAGACATCGCTGGAGAGGTTTATCGATCGGTGTGTGTCGGAAAAGAGTTGTGGAGACTGTGGGAGATTGACCTAAAGAAAAAAAAATGAATGTGTGTGATGGATAGAATGTTGAGGGAGGGGGAGGGCGAGGAGGGCGTGTGCGTGCATGAGAGAAAGTTAGTGGTATCTACAAAGGTTAGAGGATTGTGTGGGTGTAAGAGACTAACAAAGATCATAATTTGATATGGAAGTGGATTCATATATTTGAATAGGAGATAATATTGTTATAAACATATGCATGTATGAATATAGAGGTGATATGCGTGTTGTGGTTTTGCACATGTTATACCATAATGTGATAATGCATGGCGTTTGCAACTCACAGCTAAATGTCGAACAATCTAAACCATACTATACATCGAACAATCTCACATTTTATTTGAATTTGTGATAATGTGTGGCGTTTGCAGCTTACAACTAAATATCGAACAATCTAAACAATACTATATATCGAACATTCTTACATTTTATTTGAATTTGTGGTAATGTCTGGTGTTTGCAACTCACATCTAAATACTTGTAGGCGTAGGGGCGGGGCACCATACATAATGTGATAAACACATTATACATATGAGACATGGTTTAGATTATGAAGATCTAGCTAGAACTTGAAATGTACTGTGATTTGAAATCAACATAAAGTGGATTCAAAAAATCGAGTTCATATAGTACACATAGTTCATATGTAACTCGAGACTAATCATGTGGTGTGCTGTGAAGATAATACACAAATGATGGTTTAACTTGACAATAATGATGATTGTAGATCTTATTAAAATAGAGAAACGAATTCACATGCTTTGACTTCACAACAACCATTATTGTAGACCTTATTCCAATAGAGAAACAAATTCAAATTTAGTTCATATTGAAGCGGTAGTATATACGTTTGGAATGCACTAAAACGTTCATTTGAGTAGTAGGTTGCATGCATTATACACGTAGAGAAATATTTTAATTGAATATAACATGAATTCAAAGTTATGAATGACATTTGTAGTGCGAATTGATTTGGTATAGTACACGTTAGGCTTGTCCAGAAATTTCAACCCACACTTTGTTAGCCCGAAATATTTAAGATATATCTTTGTCTCATTGTGCTCCGATAACACCCTCCACCACAACCCGCGCCTTGCTATTCCAAAATTACAACGCGCGCGAAAACTCCCACCTCCTGTGAAATCCCAACACACGAAATGCCCGTGAAACCCCTGAACCAAAAGAACCGCCTCAAATAGGTGGGGGTACTTTCGTAACTTACCCCACATTTCAGACAAGCGCGTCCCTAAGCCATGGTTCCCCACTCCCATCCCATCCACCCACCCATTCATACACCGAGGCCGTGAAAACCCGTGAAGCCCCACTCCCTCCTCCGTTCGCCACCCAGCCGGAGCCTCTTCCCCGACGATGTTGTCCACAACAACACCTCGACGTCCCTCATCCACCGTACCGGATGAGGATCAGTCGTCGATCTGGTCGTCCCGCCGGTTCAGTCACCCCGTCCTCCAACTCCAAGGAGCTTCCCCGATGTTCCCCTCGTCTTTCCCGCAACCTCCATTCTCGCACCGTCGTCTTCACCTGCACCACTGGAAGAGCATCATCATCACCATTTCCTCAGATGAAGCTGCGGCCTAATCGGCGCCACCAAAGAGGTTGTACACTAATCGCCGCATTTTCTACTTGATTCGATCTCACGATGCTGCCGGTGCTCGGTCCCGAGCTGACCCGGCACGGCTCCATCCACGGCGGCGTCGCCGGCCACTTCCTCCACGGCGTCGCTCCCACGGCGGGGACGTCCACATCAGTAGGAGTTGCTGCTGCTTTAGCTCTCGCTCGCGCTGCTGCTCTGCTCCTGGTCTCGGTCCCCTGCCTGGTCTGCTCTTGCTATTGCTCTTACTCACGCTGCTGCTCTCGCTCTTGCTCTTGCTTGCGATGCTGCTCTGATTTAGCTACACTTCAGTCAACTAAATCGACTTTTGGGTCAGTCGACTTTTAGGGGGTGGGGGGCTTGCCGGAGTTAAGGAAGAATGAGCCGCAGCTGGGAGGGGGGCTCACCAGAGAGGTACCCCACTATCTATCTTAGGGTTGAGGGTGGGGCGGTGGTGGGGCAGTGGTGTGGGCATCGC
>NC_041383.1:369240345-369267348 GCF_002162155.2 Triticum dicoccoides
GCTAGAGGGATGGCCGGGGCGGCGGCGGACCGGCGGTGGGGAGTGTTTTAGGGGCGGGCGGGGCGGCGCACCGCCGGCCGCAGGCAACGGGGGGTGGCTGTTTGGTCGGTGGGGGCGGGCGGCTCAGTGGGCTGGCGGCAGGCAACGGAGAATGATGGGGAGGTCCGCCGACAGGAGCCGTCTGGGCGATGCATGCGGCGAGAGCGGCCCGGCGCTCAGTGCGGGCTCGACGGGCGTCAGACATGGATGCGACGAAGCGATGGGACGTGGATCAGCGGAAGGAAGACTTTGGCGCATCCCTACCTGGCGCCCCAAATGTCGGATTTAGGGTTCCGGCAAAACCCTTGAAGTTCGAACACTGGGGTGCGCACGAAGATTTCCCCCTACCGAATCTTGCCCTCAACCTCGCCGCGATCTCTAAGCTTAGCTCGATGAACTCACAACACAAGAGACACAAGATTTATACTGGTTCGGGCCACCTTTGTGGTGTAATACCCTACTCCAGTGTGGGTGTGGGGGATGGCCTCTTGGGCTGATGATGAACAGTATAAGGGAAGAACGGCCTCCTCAGGAGAGGTGTTCTTGTGCTTTGGTGGATGTGAGGATGAACTAAGTTTGTTCCTCTTCGCCCCGTTATCGATCTCCCTCTCTACTATGGTGGCTAGTCCTATTTATAGAGGCCCTGGTCCTGTCCCCAAATATTGAACGGGAAGGGATCCAACAACGGCCAATTTGAAAGGGGACAGCTAGTACAAGCTATGCTGACTAAAGGTGGTCTTCGCCTGTTAAAGACGCTAGTGGTGACGCTGTCTTGGGCTCCATGATGCCCTCCGTCCTGCTGTCCTCGTTATCTTGATCTTGTTGCACCCATATGGAAACCTTTGCCTGATGCCTCGGTACTCCGCGCCTGCGCTTGCCCCCTTAGCACCAAAGGGGAAATGAGGACACTGCACGCGCTAGCGCCCGTCTGGCCTTGGTCGGCATGGCTTGCATCACGGGGACCTCAGGAGGTACCCCTTGCCTTATCTCTCCGCCTCCTCACGAGCCTGCCTAGTGAGGCCGCTCCTGAGGAGGCCTTGTGTCGTCCGCCTCGCGAGGCTTGGCCCCTTGCGAGGGTCTCGAGTGTTGGTTGACGAAGACGGGCCGTACTGGGCCACTGGTGGAGCCACGCCGTGGGCCGCAAGCAGGCAAGTCTGGGGACCCCCGTTCCCAGAACGCCGACAATAAGTATATAATAGGGGTTTGGTCTTCTAAAGGTCAATAAATCTTCAAAGTTGCCAAACTCTTCTTGTTCATGTCTCCGATGGCTTCTTCCGATCGTGCTTGTCCTTCTCAAGTTCTTTTGTTAGATCATCTCTGTTGACACGAAGTCTCTCATGACGTCCTTTAATATTCTGAGGTTGTGTTCCCAATTTCTGGGTTTCAACATCCTTGGCATGAACCATGGTCCTACTGTCCTTCAGTTCCTGACGAATCTCCGGTACCTCGAGGTTTTGCTCCTCTAGCTTGGCTACTTTCAGCTTTTGGGTCCTGAGTTCTTCACGAAATGCTCCCTTGTCAAATATGGTTTCCTAAAGTTCCACCCTAAACTTCTTGATGTAATACTCCAGATCCTGGTGATACACCAGCTAAGGTTAAAACTTCATCTTTTGCTAACAGGTGCTCCATCAGCCTTCTACCATCCAATCCTTCCGAAGAAATGCATGCTTAACTCAGCACGGTGACAATAGCATAAGCGGGCGGTATCATCTTGGATATCCATGTTTCTGCCCTGGTCATTGACATGAACTATCATTCCATAGTTGATATATCCCGCCTTAGGGTTTTCTTGACAAAACTTTGAGTTTGACGCTCCATGTTCCGGTCTTTCTCCGACACACCTTGATCTCGGGTATTGATAGCTTCCATAGTCTGCCAAGTTCCATAAGGGTAGCCTTCCTAGGTCATACTAATCTGGAAATTCTTCAGAACATTCAGATTCTCCTAGTTTTCAGAGTCTTCAACCGTTGTAGTTTCCATCATTGTAATGCACGGTAAAAATCCTCTTTATTCCAAAGTGGTCTTAGTTGTCTGATATCTTGTACTTCTTGGAGTGGTCTCATCAGTCGTATCTTCGTGTGGTCAAAAGGGGAAAGGGGTATGTTCTAACTAAAAGGGAATATTTGATAAATCTCAGAAAAGAAGAGAGGTAAAAGATCTTTTTGAAAATAAAGTTTTTAGAGAAAATCTTTCCTATGGGCTTGCCAGTCTCTAGGTTCACGTCGTACAGTCAACATGTGCTTTGATACCATCTTGTAGCGACTAGACCTCAAACGGTCAAGTCTCTGTGCTTAAGTGTCATCCCTGGATCGGTATGCTGACACACACAGTACTTGAGGATTTATAACAGAGGTAAATTGATACGTCTCCAACGTATCTATAATTTTTGATTCCTCCATGCTACTTTATCTACTGTTTTGGACTATATTGGGCTTTATTTTCCACTTTTATATTATTTTTGGGACTAACCTATTAACTAGAGGCCCAACCTAGAATTGCTGTTTTTTTGCCTATTTCAATGTTTCGAAGAAACGGAATATCAAACGGAGTCCAAACGGAATGAAACCTTCGGGAACGTGATTTTCTCACCGAACGTGATCCAGGAGACTTGGACCCTACTCCAAGACGTAACAGAGGCGGTCACGAGGGTGTGGGGCGCCCCCCTTAGGGCGCGCCCCCTTCCTCGTGGCCCCCCTGTTGCTCCACCGACGTACTCCTTCCTCCTATATATACCTATGTATCCCCAAACGATCAGAACATGAGCCAAAAACCTAATTCCACCATCGCAACCTTCTGTATCCACGAGGTCCCATCTTGGGGCCTATTTCGGAGCTCTGCCGGAGGGGGCATCCACCACGGAGGGCTTCTACTTCAACACCATAGCCCCTCCGATGAAGTGTGAGTAGTTTACATCAGACCTTCGGGTCCATAGCTAGTAGCTACATGGCTTCTTCTCTCTTTTTGGATCTCAATACAATGTTCTCCCACTCTCTCGTGGAGATCTATTCGATGTAATCTTCTTCTTTTTGCGGTGTGTTTGTTGAGACCGATGAATTGTGGGTTTATGATCCAGTTTATCTATGAACAATATTTGAATCTTCTCGGAATTCTTTTATGTATGATTGAGTTATCTTTGCAAGTCTCTTTAAATTATCCTTTTTGTTTGGCCAACTAGATTGGTAGTTCTTGCAATGGGAGAAGTGCTTAGCTTTGGGTTCAATCTTGCGATGTCCTTTCCCAGTGACAGAAGGGGCAGCAAGGCACGTATTGTATTGTTGCCATCGAGGATAACAACATGGGATTTTTATCATATTGCATGAATTTATCCCTCTACATCATGTCATCTTGCTTAAGGCGTTACTCTGTTTTTAACTTAATACTCTAGATGCATGCTGGATAGCGGTCGATGAGTGGAGTAATAGTAGTAGATGTAGAATCATTTCGATCTACTTGTCTCGGACATGATGCCTATATACATGATCATACCTAGATATCCTCATAACTATGCTCAATTCTGTCAATTGCTCAACAGTAATTTGTTCACCCACCGTAGAATACTTATGCTCTTGAGAGAAGCCACTAGTGAAACCTATGGCCCCCGGGTCTATTCTCATCATATCAATCTCTATCGCTTATTTACTTGCTTTGTTTTTACTTTGCCTTTTACTTTTCACTTTGCATCTATCTATCAAAAATACCAAAAATATTATTTATCATCTCTATCAGATCTCACTCTCGTAAGTGACCGTGAAGGGATTGACAACCCCTAATCGCGCTGGTTGCGAGTAGCTATAGTTTTGTGTAGGTACGAGGGACTTGTGCGTGGTCTCCTACTGGATTGATACCTTGGTTCTCAAAAACTGAGGGAAATACTTACGCTAGTTTGCTGCATCATCCTCTCCTCTTCGGGGAAATCCAACGCAGTGCTCAAGAGGTAGCAAGAAGAATTTCTGGCGCCGTTGCCGGGGAGGCTCACACAAGCAAGTAAACAATACCAAGTACCCATCATAATCCCTATCTCTCGCATTACATTATTTGCCATTTGCCTCTCGTTTTCCTCTCCACCACTTCACCCTTTCCATTTTATTCGCCCTCTCTTTCCCAATCTCCTCCTCTCTTTCCGTTTGCCTTTTTCCCATTGCCTTTCTGTTTGCTTGTGTGTTGGATTACTTGTTGCCATGGGCAAGATAACACCAAATTGTGTGACTTCTCGAATACCAATAATAATGATTTCCTTAGTACTCCGATTGCTCCTCTTAATAATGATGAGTCTTGTGAAATCAATACCGCTTTGCTGAATCTTGTTATGACAGATCAATTCGCCGGCCTTCCTAGTGAAGATGCCGCTACTCATCTAAACAACTTTGTTGATTTGTGTGATATGCAAAAGAAGAAAGATACGGATAACAATATTGTCAAATTCATATTTCCATTTTCACTTAGAGATCGTGCTAAAGTTTGGTTTGCGTCTTTGCCTAAAAATAGTATTGATTCTTGGAACAAGTGCAAAGATGCTTTTATCTCTAAGTATTTTCCTCCCGCTAAGATCATCACTCTTAGGAACGATATTATGAATTTTGAACAACTTGATCATGAGCATGTTGCCCAATCTTGGGAAAGAATGAAATTGATGCTTCGCAATTTCCCTACTCATGGTTTGAATTTATGGATGGTCATACAAAAATTTTATGCCGGATTGAACTTTGCTTCTAGAAATCTTTTAGTTCGGACGCGGGAGGCACGTTTATGGAAATTACGTTAGGAGATGCTACAAAATTTCTTGATAATATTATGGCTAATTATTCTCAATGGCACACCGAAAGATCTTCTAGTAAAAAAGTGCATGCTATAGAAGAAATCAATGTTTTGAGTGAAAAGATGGATGAACTTATGAAGATGTTTTCTCCTAAAAATACTCCTCTTGATCCCAATGATATGCCTTTGTCTACTTTGCTTGATAATAATAATGAATCTATGGATGTGAATTTTGTTGGTAGGAATAGTTTTGGAAACAACGCGTATAGAGGGAATTTTACTCCTAGGCCTTATCCCAGTAATCCTTCTAATAATTATGGATTATTCCTACAACAACTCTTATGGAAATTTTAATAAGATGCCCTCTGAATTTGAGAATAGTCTGAAAGAGTTTATGAATTCACAAAAGAATTTTAATGCTTTGCTTGAAGAGAAATTGCTTAAAGTTGATGATTTGGCTAGGAACGTTGATAGAATTTCTCTTGAAATTGATTCTTTAAATCTTAGATCTATTCCTCCTAATCATGATATCAATGAGTCTCTCAAAGCCATGAGAATTTCCATTGATGAGTGCAAAGAAAGAACCGCTAGGATGCGTGCTTCCAAAGATGCCTTTATTAAAGCGCGTTCTTCCAATTCCTATGGAAATCAAGATGAAGATCTAAAAGTTATTGATGTGTCCCCCATTAAATCTTTGTTTTGTAATATGAATCTTGATGAAACTGAATATGATCTTCCTTTACCTAGAAAGCGTTCTAAGAATTCAGAGTTTCTAGATCTTGATGATGACTTTGATGAAAGTGGGATTGAAAGAAATAAAAACCTAAGATTGTTGCTAAACCCACTATTTTGGATCTCAAGGAATTTAATTATGAAAATTGCTCTTTGATTGTTTGTATTTCGTTGTTGCAATCCGTGCTAGATTCTGCTCATGCTTATAGTCAAAATAAGGCCTTTACCGAACACATTGTTGATGCCTTGATGCAATCTTATGAAGAAAAATTTGAGTTGAAAGTTTCCATCCCTAGAAAACTCTATGATGAGTGGGAACCTACCATTAAAATTAAAATTAAAGATTTTGAGTTTCATGCTTTGTGTGATTTGGGTGCTAGTGTCTCTACTATTCCCAAAACTTTATGTGATTTGCTAGATTTCCGTGACTTTGATGATTGCTCTCTAAACTTGCATCTTGCAGATTCCACTATTAAAAAGCCTATGGGAAGAATTAATGGTGTTCTTATTGTTGCAAATAGGACTTAAGTGCCCGTAGATTTTATCGTTCTTGATATAGATTGCAATCCTTCATGTCCTATTATTCTTGGTAGACCTTTCCTTAGAACGATTGGTGCAATTATTGATATGAAGGAAGGGAATATTAGATTTCAATTTCCCTTAAAGAAGGGCATGAAACACTTCCCTAGAAAGAAAATAAAATTACCATATGAATCTATCATGAGAGCCACTTATGGACTTCCTACCAAAGATGGCAATATAGATCTATCCTTGCTTTTATGCCTAGCTAGGGGCATTAAACGATAGCGCTTGTTGGGAGGCAACCCAATTTTATTTTTATTTTTTGTTTTTGCTTCTGTTTAGGAATAAATAATCCATATAGCCTCTGTTTGGATGTGGTTTTATCTTTTCATTAGTGTTTGTGCCAAGTAGAACCTATAGGATAACCTATGATGATAGTTGATTTGATTCTGCTGAAAAACATAAACTTTGCGCGCACGAATATAATTTTGTTAAATCACAGGAACGTGATTTTGCGTTGATTCTTCTTTCTTCTGTTCAATAAACAAATTTTCCAGGACTTTCTATTTTGGTAGAATTTTTAGAGTTCCAGAAGTTTGCATTAGTTATAGATTGCTACAGACTGTTCTGTTTTTGACAGATTCTGTTTTGCGGGTGTTGTTTGCTTATTTTGATGAATCTATGGCTAGTAAAATAGTTTATAATCCATAGAGAAGTTGGAATACAGTAGGTTTAACACCAGTACAAATAAATAATGAGTTCATTGCAGTACTTTGAAGTAGTCTTTTGTTTTCTTTATCTAACGGAGCTCACGAGATTTCTGTTGAGTTTTGTGTTGTGAAGTTTTCAAGTTTTGGGTGAATTCTTTTGATGGATTATGGAACAAGGAGTGGCAAGAGCCTAAGCTTAGGGATGCCCATGGCACCCCCAAGATAATCCATGTACACCAAAAAGTCAAAGCTTGGGGATGCCCCGGAAGGCATCCCCTCTGTTGTCCACTTCCATCGGTAATTTACTTGGAGCTATATTTTTATTCACCACATGATATGTGTTTTGCTTGGAGCGTCTTGTATTATTTGCGTCTTTGCTTGTTAGTTTACCACAATCATCCTTGTTGTACACACCTTTTGAGAGAGCCATACATGAATTGGAATTTGTTAGAATACTCTATGTGCTTCACTTATATCTTTTGAGCTTGATAGTTTAGCTCATAGTGCTTCGCTTATATCTTTTGAGCGTGATATTTTTTTCTCTAGTACTTCACTTAGATCGTTTAGAGCACGGTGGTGGATTTGTTTTAAAGAAACTATTGATCTCTCGTGCTTCACTTAGATTATTTTGAGAGTCGTTAATAGCATGGTAATTTGCTTAATGTTAATATACTTGGTATTCCAGATATGTGATACTTTCTTTTGAGTGTGTTGAATACTAAGATAAGTTTGATGCTTGATAATTGTTTTGAGATATGGAGGTGATAATATCAAAGTCGTGCTAGTTGGGTGATTATGAATTCAAAGAATGCTTGTGTTGAAGTTTGCAAGTCCCGTAGCATGCACGTATGGTTAAAGTTGTGTAACAAATTCGAAACATGAAGTGTACCTGGCTTGTGCATCCTTATGAGTGGCGGTCGGGGACGAGCGATGGTCTTTTCCTACCAATCTATCCCCCTAGGAGCATGCGTGTAATAATTGATTTTTGATGACTTCTAAATTTTTGTAATAAGTATATGAGTTCTTTTGACTAATGTTGAGTCCATGGATTATACGCACTCTCACTTTTCCGCCTTTGCTAGCCTCTTCGGTACCGTGCATTGCCCTTTCTCACCTTGAGAGTTGGTGCAAACTTCGCCGGTGCATCCAAACCCCGTGATATGATACGCTCTATCACACATAAACCTCCTTATATCTTCCTCAAAACAGCCACCATACCTACCTATCATGGCATTTCCATAGCTATTCCGAGATATATTGCCATGCAACTTCCACCATCATCATAATCATCATGACATACATTACTTTTGTCATATTGCCATTGCATGATCATGTAGTTGACATCGTATTTGTGGCAAAGCCACCATGCATTATTTTTCATACATGTCACTCTTGATTCATTGCACCATCCCGGTACAGCGCCGGAGGCATTCATATAGAGTCATATCTTGTTCTAAGCTTCGAGTTGTAATCCTCATGTTCTAATCAATAGAAGTTTGATGATCATCATTATTAGAGCATTGCCCAAATAAAAAAATAAAAAAGGGAGAGAAAGGCCAAAAAAAGGCCCAAAAAAATATAAAAAATAAAAAAAATAAAATAAAAAGGGCAATGCTACTATCTCTTTTCCACACTTGTGCTTCAAAGTTGAACCTTGTTCTTCATGTAGTGAGTCTCATATATTGTGCTTCAAAGTAGCACCTTGTTCTTCATGTAGTGAGTCTCATAAGTTGCCTTTTTATACTAGTGGGAATTTTTCATTATAGAACTTGGCTTGTATATTCCTACAACGGACTTCCTCAAATGCCCTAGGTCTATGTGAGCAAGCGAGTTGGATGCACACCCACTAGTTTTCTTTTGTTGAGCATTCATGTCTCTAGTGCATCCGTTGCATGGCAATCCCTACTCCTCATGTTGACGTCAATTGATGGGCATCTCCATAGCCCGTTGATTATCCTCGTCGATGTGAGACTTTCTCCTTTTTTGTCTTCTCCACACAATCCCCATCATCATATTCTATTCCACCCATAGTGCTATATCCATGGCTCACGCTCATGTATTGCGTGAAGGTTGAAAAAGTTTGAGATTATTTAAGTATGAAACAATTGCTTGGCTTGCCATCCGGGGTATAGAAGTTGGGAACATCTTTGTGTGACAAAAATGAAGCATAGCCTAACTATATGATTTTTTAGGGATGAACTTTCTTTTGCCATGTTATTTTGAGAAGACATGATTGCTTTGATTTGTATGCCTGAAGTATTATTATTTTTGTGTCAATATGAACTTTTGTCTTGAATCTTTCGGATCTAAATATTCATGCCACAATTAAGAAGATTTACATTGAAATTATGCCAAAGTATCACTTCGCATCAAAAATTCTTTTTTTATCATTTACCTACTCGAGGACGAGTAGGAATCAAGCTTGGGGATGCCTGATACGTCTCCAACATATCTATAATTTTTGATTGCTCCATGCTACTTTATCTACTGTTTTGGACTATATTGGGCTTTATTTTCCACTTTTATATTATTTTTGGGACTAACCTATTAACCGGAGGCCCAGCCCAGAATTGCTGTTTTTTGCCTATTTCAGTGTTTCGAAGAAATGGAATATCAAACGGAGTCCAAACGGAATGAAACCTTCGGGAACGTGATTTTCTCACCGAACGTGATCTAGGAAACTTGGACCCTACTCCAAGACGTAACAGAGGCAGTCACGACGGTGGGGGGCGCCCCCCTAGGGCGCGCCCCCTGCCTCGTGGCCCCCTGTTGCTCCACCGACGTACTCCTTCCTCCTATATATATACCTACGTATCCCCAAACGATCAGAACACGAGCCAAAAACCAAATTCCACCGCTGCAACCTTCTGTATCCACGAGATCCCATCTTGGGGCCTGTTCCAGAGCTCCGCCGGAGGGGGCATCCACCCTGGAGGCCTTCTACATCAACACCATAGCCCCTCCGATGAAGAGTGAGCAGTTTACTTCAGACCTTCGGGTCCATAGCTAGTAGCTAGATGGCTTCTTCTCTCTTTTTGGATCTCAATACAATGTTCTCCCCCTCTCTCGTGGAGATCTATTCGATGTAATCTTCTTCTTTTTGTGGTGTGTTTGTTGAGATCGATGAATTGTGGGTTTATGATCCAGTTTATCTATGAACAATATTTGAATCTTCTCTGAATTCTTTTATGTATGATTGAGTTATATTTGCAAGTCTCTTCGAATTATCCTTTTCGTTTGGCCAACTAGATTGGTAGTTCTTGCAATGGGAGAAGTGCTTAGCTTTGGGTTCAATCTTGCGGTGTCCTTTCCTAGTGATAGAAGGGGCAGCAAGGCACGTATTGTATTGTTGCCATCGAGGATAACAAGATGGGGTTTTTATCATATTGCATGAATTTATCCCTCTACATCATGTCATCTTGCCTAAGGCGTTACTCTGTTTTTAACTTAATACTCTAGATGCATGCTGGATAGCGGTCGATGAGTGGAGTAGTAGTAGTAGATGCAGAATCGTTTCGATCTACTTGTCTCGGACGTGATGCCTATATACATGATCATACCTAGATATCCTCATAACTATGCTCAATTCTGTCAATTGCTCAATAGTATTTTTTTCACCCACCGTAGAATACTTATGCTCTTGAGAGAAGCCACTAGTGAAACCTATGGCCCCCGGGTCTATTCTCATCATATCAATCTCTATCGCTTATTTACTTGCTTTGTTTTTACTTTGCCTTTTACTTTTCACTTTGCATCTATCTATCAAAAATACCAAAAATATTATTTATCATCTCTATCAGATCTCACTCTCGTAAGTGACCGTGAAGGGATTGACAACCCCTAATCGCGTGTATAAACTGAGGGACCTGTGCATAGTCTCCTACTGGATTGATATCTTGGTTCTCAAAAACTGAGGGAAATACTTATGCTACTTTGCTGTATCATCCTCTCCTCTTCGGGAAAATCCAACGCAGTGCTCAAGAGGTAGCCTAAATCACGTGTATAAAGTAACCTAAATACTATTACCTCAATCCATAAAGCGGAAGAAACAAAGGTTGTGGATTCCCATCAACACCAACAGCAAAGTTGAGTGTAGAAATTGTAACCCTAATGTATCACTTACTCGTCGTAAGATTCCTGCAACATGAGACGTTGCAGCCATGTAGCTCAGTACATTGAATGTACTGGCAAATTCACACCATAGGATAATGATGAATAATAGCTATCACAACATGCATATTTGGCTGGTGGAGGCTCTAAGTTTAATGTTTGCGTAAAGCCAATTTTCCCTACAACAAAGGAATATATTTTATTTAACTACAAAGTTTGTTGAAAATATTGAGAAGATAACACCAACTCAATCCCAAATTAACATGGACAACCCAACAAATTTATTAAGTAGAGTGATGAGATCAATTCAATAATTCAAGTACCAGATACTCAAGATGCCCATAACCGGGGACATGACTAATCATGATTAGTTTGTACACTCTGCAGAGGTTTGCGCACTTTCCCCACAAGACTCGGTCTCCTCCATTGGATTTCTCGCACTACAGGAGGTTTGAGAAAGGGATGACCGAGACACAGTCTTTGAGAAGCATTAACTCTTTACTCCGAGTAGACAATACCACCTACATCCCCCTACATCTGCTAGTCCACCTCTTCAAGAGCTTACACAACTTAGTCAACTATGCCAGAGCCCATAATGGTTTGTGGCTGCACACGGAAGTTTCTAGCATGAATAATCTTATGATCCCTTTGAGCCTGGGTGGCGAACCATAGGATGATCACACGGTAACCCCGGGATCTCCTAGGACAACACTGGATTCCCCAGGTATCCGGGCAAGCCACTAGTATCCCCATGGCGCCCCAAACCATTCCACCTAGATGTGAATTAAAGTATCCACCTTAAGTTAAACCCTTAATTAACAATATCTCTCACATCTTTCACGAATTCCCTCAAACCAAACCACGTCTATGAGCATAGCATAGCAATATAAGCATAACGTAGTAACACCCAAGGGCTTGAATATAAGACAATAGGTTCCTACCTCATCAACTACTTCCCAGTACCCACATGTTGTCAAACCTACTCATGCAATGTTTGAGGGTTGAAACTAATGCATAAAAACTGGGTATGAAAAATATGATCAAAGTGTGAACTTGCCTTGTACTGTTGATGAAGATGATTTGCACTCATAACTCCTGATAGTTCTACTCGTCACACTCCGTTCAATCTATCGCGAGCAAGCAATTATATACACAAGCACTCAAGCAAAAGATGCAAAGGCAAATCAAGGAAAGAACCAAATAAAACTCGAAAACAAGCAAATAAGGAGTCTAAACAGGAAAAAATTAACATCATTATATTCATGTGGATTAGATCTTAACAGTAGGTACATGTGATTAGATACGATTTGCAAAAAGAATCAACTCAAACGGAGTTACGAAGAAACAGACGAAACAAGATCGAATACTAATCTGAACTAAACTCAAATTTTAACTTGTCAAAAGCATGTTCAAGTTGGTTTACTGGACAGAGGGGGGCGTTACAAAGATTTAGGCGTTGGTTTCATCGAAAACGAAGGTACAGATAAAAAGATATGATCAAAAGAAATTTTAGTATGAATTTGAACAAATTTCGAAATTTCAAAGTTGCAAAAAATTTATTTGATAGATTCATTAGATAGGTGGAATCGAGACGAAAATATTGGCGTTGGTTTCGTCTAATTTGAATGAACGAGCAAAAAGTTATGGCTATTTGAAAAATCAGGGTCAAGTTGTTTTACGAAAGAAAAAGGGGCTATGGCTAAAAGAATTCTAGTCCTAAAATGTACATGCAGGGACTAATTTATAAATCTAGTTATTCTATTATACTAGTCTAGAAATAATAAACTATGGGGGTATCTATAAAAAATACGAAGAAAGATACCTTTATAAGGTAGAGAAAAGACGACTTCAGAGAGAAAAGACAACCTCCAGAAGTCCCGCCGGAGAGGAGAAAAATATTTTTCTTTAATGAATCTAGTCAAACCAAAATATTGACTTAATCCGAATCGGATGATTTTTTTGGAGGCTCTATGGATCTATATTCATAGGTGGAAAAGAGGTTTAGGGGTCAAATCATAGGCAATGTGGTACTAACCGTAGACAAAAAAAGACGAGATCGGAAAACAAAGAAAAGAAACGCCGCCGCATGGGTCTTCGGCCGGCCTGCGCATGTGCGCGCATGTGTGTGCTCAAGTTTTTTTTTAACTTTTTAAAGAAAAATAAATATTTCTGAAAATAATATTATTTTTTCACTCCAAGTATAACCGAAAAAATAAATAAAAACAGTTATGGCCTGTCTACCGACGAATAGTTATAGGCCGCTCACGCAGTTTGTTTTTTAATAAAAACAGAAAAGGAAAAACTGAATAATGAAAATAAAAATAAAATTTTATATATACATATTATATATCAAAATTTGCAGAAAAGATTTTCTACAACTTGAACATTTTCCTAGAATCAAATAAATTCCACAAAAATTCAAATAAAGCAAACAATGCGACTATTGCAATAAAACCTCATGAAAATCATTTTAAAAATACTAAAATGATTTCAAATTTATTTCTCTCCATTTTTCTAATGTAGGGAATCATTTACCCAAATTTCCATATATTTTATTTGTGGAAAAAAATAATTTGGATAAAAATCAAATAATTTCAAAGAGACTTTCGATTTGATTCTTTTAAACTTTCAACTCATATTTCATATGTTTTGAAGAAGTCATTTTATCTTCCCTCATGAAAATCATTGAGTTGCTTAAAGTTTCTGAATTTGAAATAGTTCCAAATGGAATTCAAATCTTTTCAAAACCCTTTTCATTTATTTAAATGGAAGAAGTCATGTCATCTTCTCTCTAGGGTTTTGTGATGAAATGAATTTGAATTCATGGAGATCATAAATGCAAAAAATGAAAGTTTGGGAAAGTCCTTTTATTCCCTCTCATTTAACTTTCATAAAGTTTCAAATTTCACTCAAGTTCACACAAGAAACCACACCACAATCAAACAAATCAATCAAAACTATTTATTTAATACAACATTCCAAAATTTAGAATTTTAGGATGTTACAAACCTACCACCTTTAAAATAAATCTCGTCCTTGAGATTCGGAGAGGCTAGCAGGAATAGGTTAGGTTCGGGGTCTTCTCAAAATCCATCGATTGTCACAGGGGGGTCTATGGTGCTACCACCCTTAGAAACATTGCTAAGGTTCCATCAAAACTCATATACTCCATCCTTATTGTTGGTAGTGTCGATCTTCTTAGTTCTTCAGGATAATTCCTTCTCTGGGCTCTTCCGGTGGTGGCATAACCTTTTCCTCAATTCCAGTGTCCATTTCATCTTGGTAATGTTATTCCATGACTGGGTCTTCTTAGCTGACGGGTTTGGCGCCAATACTAACAACTATCGATATCTCATGGTGGTCAACAATTTATGGTTTCTCTTGCAGGAATGGGTCTGGACTTCATTCTCACCGTATGACCTACGTTTGGCAACAGCTGCCTTGTACAAGGGAAAAACGGCATACCATTCTAGGGTTCAATTTGGCTTAATATCGTCATCTCTCTACTATAGGTAAGTCACTCAGATTTGCCATCCCATATAGCGAGGCGAATAATAAGAGTAAGTCGGTATGGTCATCAATCCATCCCGTACCCAAATCATTACCTTGTATATGGTTTAGCGAATCTCGCATTCTAACACTCGGTCATCGTCACAAGCATTGCAAAATTTCTCTTGTCAACAAACCACGTCCGGCTAAACCATTGATTATGGAAGCCGGAGAAACAATCTATCGTTCCTTCATAACTCTCAGGTTTTGCATAACTCCTATAAGATCGTTTGTTGATAAAGGCATATCCTCTTCTAGGGTTTTTCCTTCAGCAAGAGTGTGCTTGCTTCTTGGCACGTCCTGGAGCATGTGGGTTATGGCCCATCTCATCACTTGTAAACCTTGAACTCATCACCGGGGCAACTTATCATTATTCCAACATCGAGATTCCTAGCATTCTTAAATCCATCCAATTGTACTGTCTCCCTTCCTTCTATATGTACCAAACTAAGACGTGATTACTCAGACTCATCATGGATTTACAATTGCTCCATATTACCTAGCAGTATACCTCCTTTTTATCCAATAGTACTTCATCCCTTCATATTCTTGGGGTATCCCACATATCGAGATAAAACTCGTACTTATTTTGTCCGAAGTCCACTTCATGGAATATCATTATCTTTTCCAAGGGTCAAGGGTCCTCACAGGGTACTACCACCCTTGAAATGCACAAATTCCTCCATAGACCATATTTCTCATATCCTCAAAAATGGTCAAATTCTTTCTTCATAGAGTAACTACTCATAAAATCCAAATCAGTACCAACGATGCTAACTTTATTGATTCTCGAATTATTACAATCTCCTGCATTTCCATTACATGCCTCAACTCAACACCTCAATGTAAAAGAATTGTTCCCAGTACTACTACTATATTTATTTTTTGACACAACTATTTAGCACAAGCTTCCTTCTCCTTGGGACAATCTCTGGCAAAGTGTCCTACTTTATTACAGCGGTAACATACTACTTCTGACAAGTCTCGAGGTTTCCTTGTGATCACATAGCCTCCTTGGGTCCTCGGCTTCCTTTTTGGGCAACCATTGAAGTGGTGTCCTAAATCCTTGCACCTGAAACAGGTGATATGACTCAGGTCCTTCCTGGAATCCAATCTGTTTCTCTTCCTGGACTTTTTCGTACCAATCAGGGCTTGTATTTCCTGTGGGTCATACTCTACTTCCTCTGTCGGGAATTCTACTAGATCCCCACTCCAACAATTCTGGGAGATGTGTCCTTCTTATCCACATGAATAGCAAGACTTGGTGCAGGGTTTAATTGGGTCTTCTTCGGGTGTGTCCTCCACCTCTTCCTTCATCACAAGTTTTTCTAAAATCTCCATGAGGGCTCCTTTCATTACTTCTTTCTTCTCCTGGATGGTTCTTTGTACAATTGGGTAAATATGACAATGAGAAGGGTAGTGGGTAGTTCCTTCACACAAGAAACAAGTAATCTGCTGATGAGGACATCAATACCATTGTTACACCCACAGCCCCTACTGCTACATATACGGGACCAATTACTAGAGCTCGCGCACGCCAATTAAATTATCAGGTACTTTCGTTTCTTGGTAATCATTCTAATGTTCATGAGAATATGATGCTGCCTAAATTGGATACATTTGTTTTGCTTACAAATGAAGGGCCTAGCTTGGAGAAGGATGAACATTGGAGCAAGAACAAGCATGGAGATGATGCCATGCGCAAGGGGAACAAGAACGGAGTTACAAGTGATGATTTCAGGACTTTGAAGCCACCATAATGGGTGCATGAAGCCATGGACGAAATATACAAGATGCCACTTCATAAATTTCGTCCCGAGGCTATTATAGGTGCTGCGTCACCTTTTTATTGGGCCAGGCCCATGTAATTTCGAAATACATAAGTATAGGCTATTTTTAGAGTCCGTATGTGTGGGGAAACAAGAGATAGGGTTGATTTCGGACCCCTCCACCAAGGGCCACGAAATTCCCCCCCTCTTCCTCCATATATACAGCCCTTAGGGCATCGTTTAGACTTTATTTAGATTAAAAGTTCGCCATAGCTGCAACTTCGCGTACTTCGTTTGTGTTCAACGACCAGACAAAGGCGTCACAGATCCCCACCTTGATCAACAAAGCTTTCATCTTATATTCGCAATATCCAGATTGCAATCTTAGTTTCTTGCTTGTTCTTCGTTTGCTCGCAGGAAACAGACCCTCGTGGTCAGGTTGATCGTGCTCCAGCGTGGTCAATAACCTCTTGGAGTTGGTTTAGCGATTGCTAAGGCGCGACGTCCTCGCACGTTCGTAGTCGGATCGTCAAAGTCGACTGCCACCAAAGCGATATCCATCATCTCATCGAAAGACGGGACACCTTTGCCTCTATCAAGTGGTATCAGAGTTCCAGGTTGCTCGGTGAGATTTTACAGTTTTTCGTAGTTTAGATCGAGTCTGTTCTTCATACCTATAGTCCACGAAAAAGCCAAAAAAAATTAGGGTTAGTTCATCCCATCCGAATAATTCTGAGCCTTGCATAATCTTTTCTGTATTTGCTTTGTTGAATTTGCCGTTGCATCGTCGTGTCCAGTTGCTGGTCTTAGCGTCTAGTCTTTTAGAGTTTCGAGTTCTGTTCACAGGTTGTCACGTCGCCGCTGCCATATATCACCACCGCATCATCATCGTCGCTGTTGCCATATACCACCACCACATATTCACCGTCAATCCGAATCCATATACGTTACCACATATCCGCCGCCATCACGCCAATCCGAGTTTCACCTGCAACATATATCAGCCACCTGTCCGTGTTCCACCAGATTCATCTTCGCCACTAGTCCGAGTTCCACCAGATTCATCTCCGCCACCAGTCCTAGTCCGAGTCCAGTAATTGTTGCATTGTTCTCGATTTCCAGATCACGCGATACTCCGAGTCGTGACAGAGAAGGACTCCCCAACTTCCGAGCCATCCGCAGAAGAAAAATAGTTCCAATTTCAAAAAAAAACTAAGTCTGGAAAATTCTGGCTAGGCAGTTTTTAGACCATTTGTAGACTTTTTCGAAAAAAATTTGTTGCGGAGCAAAAAAAAAGAGGAAAAAAAAGTGCAAAAAAAAAGAGAAAAAAAATTCAGAGTGTGCTCCTCCCTTGTTTACGTGCCGCGCCGTGATTTTGTTGGTGTTCTAGGCTCGCGTCTCTAGCACAGTCTAGCCTAGGACCAGCACAGTACCATCGTTGAGCGTTTATTCAACTTTGCATCTCTGAATTGATTATTGCTGACCCTTTTTGCTACCATATTATAAGCCTTCCCAGCTCCACATACATCTACGTCGTGCGTTTGACTCTCCCTGGTAATCGCTCTATCCAAGCTTTGAGAGTTTTGACTACAACGGTTGCCGATCACCGCCTGTTGCTGGGTAAGAACTGGTAAGAATTTGAGTTTTGCTTGACGGATTTGTGACACCCACCACCACCACTTGTTCATAGTCTGTAGGATCATATTCTTGTGTGTTTCTATTGCTGCTAACCATGCCAGGATCACAAGCCGACGAGATTGACTGGGAGAATTTATCGAACAAGGAGCTTCATGATAAGTTTCAGCAAATGATGACTGAACAGGTGCAAGATGTGCTGAACAATTTTGAAGAGGCCATGGAGAAGATCACTGGCTTTGAGAAGACGTTCAAAACAAAGCTCGATAACAAGTTTAATGAATTGCTCGCGCGTCTTCCACCACCACCACCCGCTGCAGCTAACGCACCTCTCCAACAACAACAACAACAACGACTACCTCCACGTCGCGAAGCAGACCTCCGCCGAGCAAGCCGTGTTCCTCTTGCGTTTGGCCAAACTGTTGGTGCTGCTGTTGATACTTCTGTGGCTCCTGCTGCTGATGCGGAGGAGGATGATTATGTGGGAGACTATGAGGATGAGGTTGATCAAAATCAACACTACGTGCAGCCACCTGTACCACCACCAGCAGGTCGACCTCAGGTATATATTCGTAATGGTAGGCCTGCACCACCACCTCAGGTACGAGATGATGTCCATATTCCTAAACTGAAATTGAATATTCCACCATTTGAGGGTAGATATGTTCCTGATATATATCTTACTTGGGAGTTAGAAACTGAACAACGATTTACATGTTTACAATATCCTGAGGAGAATGAAGCTATGCTTGCACGTTTTCTGGGTGGATTAAATAGAGAGATTCAGACCATTCTAGACTATAAGGAGTATACTAATATCACTCGTTTATTCCATCTTGCTTGTAAAGCTGAACGTGAAGTGCAGGATCGACAAGCATTGGGGCGAACTAACTTTTCTGCAGGCCGACCTTCATCATGGACACCACGTGCATCTTCTACTTCAACTGCACCAGCACCTCCATCCGGTGCCACCTCCAGCCGTGATACAAGAAAACAGGCACAACCACCATTATCTGCCAAGAGCGCACCTGCGGGGCCTGCACAGCGTTCTTCTTCTTCCATGGCATCAACAGGGCACACAAGTGATATTATTTGTCGTCGTTGTAAGGGAGGAGGTCATTATGCGAGAGAATGCAAATCTCCGCGTGTGATGATTGCTACCGCGGATGGTGGATATGAGTCTGCTAGTGACTATGATGAGGAGACTTTGGCTCTTATTACACGTGAAGAACATGGTGGAGATGATTCTGATCATGAGACGCAATACATGGCTCCTGAAGACGCTGACAGGTATGAATGTTTAGTTGCTCAACGTGTTTTGAGTGTGCATATCACACAAGCTGAGCAAAATCAGAGGCACAATTTGTTCCATACCAAGGGAGTTGTGAAGGAATGTTCTGTGCGCGTCATCATACACGGAGGGAGCTGCAACAACTTGGCTAGCATGGAGATGGTGGAGAAGCTTTCTCTCACCACAAGACCACATCCACATCCTTACTACATCCAATGGTTCAACAACAGCGGCAAGGTTAAGGTAACACGTAATGTTCGTGTGCATTTTAGTATCTCTACATATGCTGATTATGTTGATTGTGATGTGGTACCTATGCAAGCATGTTCCTTATTACTTGGTAGACCATGGCAATTTGATAAAAATTCTGTACACCATGGTAGAAACAATCACTATACTCTTGTTCATAAGGATAAAAATATTACTTTGCTTCCTATGACTCCTGATTCCATTTTGAAAGATGATATTAATAGAGCTAATAAAGCAAAATAGGAGACGAATAAGAGTGAAAATCAGATTGTGGCAAAAGAATTTGAGCAACAAATGAAGCCTAATAATAAACCATCTAGTGTTGCTTCTGAAATTAAATTGAAAAGTGCATGTTTATTTGCCACCAAATCTGATATTGATGAGCTAGATTTCAGCAAATCTGTTTGCTATGCTTTTGTGTGCAAAGAGGCATTATTTTCATTCGAGGACGTGCCTTCCTCTTTGCCTCCTGCTGTCACTAACATTTTGCAGGAGTTCGCTGACGTCTTTCCACAAGACGTTCCACCGGGATTACCGCCTATTCGAGGGATTGAGCATCAGATTGACTTAATTCCCAGTGCTTCACTGCCAAACCGTGCACCATACCGTACCAATCCAGAGGAGACGAAGGAGATTATGCGTCAAGTACAAGAGCTTCTCGACAAAGGTTATATACACGAATCCCTTAGTCCTTGTGCTGTTCCTATTATTCTAGTGCCGAAAAAGGATGGTACATCACGTATGTGTGTTGATTGTAGAGGCATTAATAATATTACTATTCGTTATCGTCATCCTATTCCTAGGCTAGATGATATGCTTGATGAATTGAGTGGCTCTACAATATTCTCCAAAGTTGATTTGCATAGTGGATACCATCAAATTCATATGAAATTGGGAGATGAATGGAAAACAGCATTCAAAACTAAGTTTGGATTATATGAGTGGTTAGTCATGCCTTTTGGGTTAACTAATGCACCTAGTACTTTCATGAGATTAATGAACGAAGTTTTACGTGCTTTCATTGGATGATTTGTGGTAGTTTACTTTGATGACATATTGATTTATAGCAGATCTTTGGAAGAACATTTGGAACATTTACGTGATGTTTTTATTGCTCTACGTGATGCACGTTTGTTTGGTAACCTTGGGAAGTGCACCTTTTGCACCGACCGAGTATCTTTTCTTGGCTATGTTGTTACTCCATAGGGAATTGAAGTTGATAAAGCCAAGATTGAAGCTATTGAGAGTTGGCCGCAACCCAAAACGGTCACACAAGTGAGGAGTTTTCTTGGCCTCGCTGGATTCTATAGGCGTTTTGCGAGAGATTTCAGCACCATTGCTGCAGCTCTCAATGAGCTTACAAAGAAAGATGTGCCTTTTCTTTGGGGTACCGCACAGGAAGAAGCCTTCTCGGTATTGAAAGATAAGTTGACACATGCTCCTTTACTCCAACTTCCTGATTTTAATAAGACTTTTGAGCTTGAATGCGATGCTAGTGGAATTGGATTAGGCGGTGTGTTATTACAAGATGGCAAACCTGTTGCATACTTTTCTGAAAAATTGAGTGGGCCTAGTCTGAATTATTCTACTTATGATAAATAATTATATGCTCTTGTTCGGACTTTAGAAACATGGAAACATTATTTATGGCCCAAAGAATTTGTTATACATTCTGATCATGAATCTTTGAAACATATTAAAAGTCAAGCTAAACTGAATCGTAGACATGCTAAATGGGTTGAATTCATTGAGACTTTTCCTTATGTCATTAAACACAAGAAGGGAAAAGAAAATGTTATTGCTGATGCATTGTCTTGCCGCTATACTATGCTTTCACAATTTGACTTCAAAATATTTGGTTTGGAGACCATCAAAGATCAATATGTGCATCATGCTGATTTTAAAGATGTAATGCAGAATTGTAAAGAAGGAAGAATGTGGAACAAGTTCGTCGTTAACGATGGATTTGTGTTTCGTGCTAACAAGCTATGCATTCCAGCTAGCTCCGTTCGTCTTTTGTTGTTGCAGGAGGCGCATGGAGGAGGATTAATGGGACACTTTGGCGTGAAGAAGACGGAGGACGTACTTGCTACACATTTCTTTTGGCCAAAGATGAGACAGGATGTTGAGCGTTTTATTGCTCGCTGCACTACATGTCAAAAAGCTAAGTCACGACTCAATCCTCATGGTTTATATATGCCTTTGCCTGTACCTAGTGTTCCTTGGGAGGATATATCTATGGACTTTGTTTTAGGTTTACCTCGAACAAAGAAGGGGAGGGATAGCATATTTGTTGTCGTGGATAGATTCTCGAAAATGGCACACTTTATACCATGTCATAAAAGCGATGATGCTGTTAATGTTGCTGATTTGTTCTTTCGTGAAATTATTCGCTTGCATGGTGTGCCATGTACTATTGTTTCAGATCGTGATACTAAATTTCTTAGCCATTTTTGGAGATGTTTATGGGCTAAGTTGGGGACTAAACTGCTTTTTAGTACTACTTGTCACCCCCAAACTGATGGACAAACTGAAGTAGTCAATAGAACGTTGTCTACTATGCTTAGGGCTGTTTTGAAGAATAATAAGAAAATGTGGGAGGAATGCTTGCCTCATATTGAATTTGCTTATAATCGTTCATTGCATTCTACTACTAAGATGTGCCCTTTTGAAGTTGTGTATGGTTTCCTACCTCGTGCACCTATTGATTTGTTGCCTCTTCCATCTTCGGAGAAGGTTAATTTTGATGCTAAACAACGTGCTGAATTGATTTTAAAAATGCATGAGTTAACTAAGGAAAACATTGAGCGTATGAATGCTAAATATAAACTTGTTGGAGATAAGGGTAGAAAACATGTTGTGTTTGCACCTGGAGATCTTGTTTGGTTACATTTGCGTAAGGATAGATTTCCTGATTTGCGCAAATCAAAGCTAATGCCACGTGCTGATGGTCCCTTTAAGGTGTTAGAGAAAATAAATGATAATGCATATAAACTTGAGCTGCCTACAGATTTTGGGGTTAGTCCCACTTTTAACATTGCAGATTTGAAGCCTTATTTGGGTGAGGAAGATGGACTTCCGTCGAGGACGACTTCATTTCAAGAAGGGGAGGATGATGAGGACATCAATACAATTGTTACACCCACAGCCCCTGCTGCTATACATACTGGACCAATTACTAGAGCTCGTGCACGCCAACTAAATTACCAGGTACTTTCGTTTCTTGGTAATGATTCTAATGTTCATGAGAATATGATGCTGCCTAAATTGGATACATTTGTTTTGCTTACAAATGAAGGGCCTAGCTTGGAGAAGGATGCACATTGGAGCAAGAACAAGCATGGAGATGATGGCATGCGCAAGGGGAACAAGAACGGAGTTACAAGTGATGATTTCAGGACTTTGAAGCCACCATAATGGGTGCATGAAGCCTTGGACGAAATATACAAGATGCCACTTCATAAATTTCGTCCCGAGGCTATTTTAGGTGCTGCGTCACCTTATTATTGGGCCAGGCCCATGTAATTTCGAAATACATAAGTATAGGCTATTTTTAGAGTCCGTATGTGTGGGGAAACAAGAGATAGGGTTGATTTCGGACCCCTCCACCAAGGGCCACGAAATTCCCCCCCTCTTCCTCCATATATACAGCCCTTAGGGCATCGTTTAGACTTTGGGTTTTGTTTAGATTAAAAGTTCGCCATAGCTGCAACTTCGCGTACTTCGTTTGTGTTCAACGACCAGACAAAGGCGTCACAGAACCCCACCTTGATCAATAAAGCTTTCATCTTATATTCGCAATATCCAGATTGCAATCTTAGTTTCTTGGTTGTTCTTCGTTTGCTCGCAGGAAACAGACCCTCGTGGTCAGGTTGATCGTGCTCCGGCGTGGTCAATAACCTCTCGGAGTTGGTTTAGCGATTGCTAAGGCGCGACGTCCTCGCACGTTCGTAGTCGGATCGTCAAAGTCGACTTCCACCAAAGCGATATCCATCATCTCATCGAAAGATCGGGACCCTCGCCTCTATCAGTTTTTGACTACAACGGTTGCCGATCACCGCCTGCTGCTGGGTAAGAACTGGTAAGAATTTGAGATTTGCTTGACGGATTTGTGACACCCACCACCACCACTTGTTCGTAGTCTGTAGGATCATATTCTTGTGTGTTTCTATTGCTGCTAACCATGCCAGGATCACAAGCCGACGAGATTGACTGGGAGAATTTATCGAACAAGGAGCTTCATGATAAGTTTCAGCAAATGATGACTGAACAGGTGCAAGATGTGCTGAACAATTTTGAAGAGGCCATGGAGAAGATCACTGGCCTTGAGAAGACGTTCGAAACAAAGCTCGATAACAAGTTTAATGAATTGCTCGCGCGTCTTCCACCACCACCACCCGCTGCACCTAACGCACCTCTCCAACAACAACAACAACGACTACCTCCACGTCGCGAAGCAGACCTCCGCCGAGCAAGCCGTGTTCCTCTTGCGTTTGGCCAAACTATTGGTGCTGCTGTTGATACTTCTGTGGCTCCTGCAGCTGATGCGGAGGAGGATGATTATGTGGGAGATTATGAGGATGAGGTTGATCAAAATCAACACTATGTGCAGCCACCTGTACCACCACCAGCAGGTCGACCTCAGGTATATATTCGTAATGGTAGGCCTGCACCACCACCTCAGGTACGAGATGATGTCCATATTCCTAAACTGAAATTGAATATTCCACCATTTGAGGGTAGATATGTTCCTGATATATATCTTACTTGGGAGTTAGAAACTGAACAACGATTTACATGTTTACAATATCCTGAGGAGAGACGAGTTGCTGCTGCTGTTTGTGCTTTCACTAGTTTTGCATGTGTATGGTGGTCTGAACATTGTAGATTATATCCTATTCCAACTACTTGGGCTGCTTTGAAAACTGCTATGCGTACGCGTTGGGTTCCACCATATTATCAACGTGAATTGCTTCAAAAATTGCAGTGTTTAAGACAAGGGAAAAATTCTGTAGAAGAATATTATCAGGAATTACAAACTGGCATGATTAGATGTGGTATTGTTGAGGAGAATGAAGCTATGCTTGCACGTTTTCTGGGTGGATTAAATAGAGAGATTCAGACCATTCTAGACTATAAGGAGTATACTTGATGAGGACATCAATACAATTGTTACACCCACAACCCCTGCTGCTATACATACTGGACCAATTACTAGAGCTCGTGCACGCCAACTAAATTACCAGGTACTTTCGTTTCTTGGTAATGATTCTAATGTTCATGAGAATATGATGCTGCCTAAATTGGATACATTTGTTTTGCTTACAAATGAAGGGCCTAGCTTGGAGAAGGATGAACATTGGAGCAAGAACAAGCATGGAGATGATGCCATGCGCAAGGGGAACAAGAACGGAGTTACAAGTGATGATTTCAGGACTTTGAAGCCACCATAATGGGTGCATGAAGCCATGGACGAAATATACAAGATGCCACTTCATAAATTTCGTCCCGAGGCTATTATAGGTGCTGCGTCACCTTTTTATTGGGCCAGGCCCATGTAATTTCGAAATACATAAGTATAGGCTATTTTTAGAGTCCGTATGTGTGGGGAAACAAGAGATAGGGTTGATTTCGGACCCCTCCACCAAGGGCCACGAAATTCCCCCTCTCTTCCTCCATATATACAGCCCTTAGGGCACCGTTTAGACTTTGGGTTTTGTTTAGATTAAAAGTTCGCCATAGCTGCAACTTCGCGTACTTCGTTTGTGTTCAACGACCAGACAAAGGCGTCACAGAACCCCACCTTGATCAATGAAGCTTTCATCTTATATTCGCAATATCCAGATTGCAATCTCAGTTTCTTGCTTGTTCTTCGTTTGCTCGCAGGAAATAGACCCTCGTGGTCAGGTTGATCGTGCTCCGGCGTGGTCAATAACCTCTCGGAGTTGGTTTAGCGATTGCTAAGGCGCGACGTCCTCGCACGTTCGTAGTCGGATCGTCAAAGTCGACTGCCACCAAAGCGATATCCATCATCTCATCGAAAGACGGGACACCTTTGCCTCTATCATCTGCCTAGTTGGGCATTCTTCAGCTGGGTGACTTCCTTCACAATTAGGGCATTCATCCTTGTGTTCTTTATGGTTTTGTCCTATTTCTCCACAAAGCTTGCATGCACAACATTTCTTCAAATCATTTCCATAAGGCTTCAAATTCGGGGACACAAGACAAGACTTTAGCAAAGTCAACTTAAATTCCTTCCAAGTGTTACTCCTTGCCATCCATTGATGTTTTGGTACATCCTCCACCTAGTAGCAGCAGCCCTTTCAAAGCATTGAAGAGCATGCTGGGCCATATCCTTTCCAGCTATAGTGTCATTCTTCATGTGACCTTCCATGTTCTGAATCCATCGGTCCGTCTCCAATTGACTTATCGGTCCTGGAAATGTGAGTTCATCTCCATTCACCGTCTATTGGTTCCAAGGGTTTTGGGGTGAGATAAGAGAGATAGAGAGGGATACAAGCAATACAAACAATAGTTTTCAAGAGACATATTTTATTTTGTGGCTGTCGAAAAAGCATCAAACAAATGATAGCTCACAATCATCACATCTAACGTAAGTGTCGGCGTTCTAGGAATGGGGGTCCCAGACTTGCCTGCCTGCGGCCCACGGCATGGCTCCACCAATGGCCCAGTACGGCCCGTCCTCGTCAACCAACACTCAAGACCCTCACAAGGGGCCAAGCCTCGCGAGGCGGACGACACAAGGCCTCCTCAGGAGCGGCCTCACTAGGCAGGCTCATGAGGGGCGGATAGATCAAGGCAAGGGGTACCTCATGAGGTTCCTGTAACATAAGCCATGATAACCAAGGCCAGGCGGGCACCAGCACGCGCAGTGTCCCCGTTTTGTCTATCGTGCTAAGGGGGCAAGCGCAGGCGCGGAGTACCGAGGCATCAGGCAAAGGTTTCCATATCGGTGCAACAAGACCAAGACTAGCAGGACGGTAGGATGGAGGTCATCGTGGAGCCCAAGACAGTGTCACCACCAGCACCTTTGACAGGCGAAGACCACCTTTACTCAGGATAGCTTGTACTAGCTATCCCCTCTCAAATTGGCAGTTGTTGGATACCTTCCCGCTCAATATTTGGGGAGAGGACCAGGGCCTCTATAAATAGGACTAGCCACCACATTAGAGAGACAGATCGAGAACGAGGGCGAAGAGGAATGAACTTTGTTCATCCTCGCATCCACCAAATCACAAGAACACCTCTCCTCAGGAGGTTGTTCTTCCCTTGTACTGTCCATCATCAGCTCAAGAAGCAATCCTCCACACCCACACTGGAGTAGGGTATTACACCACAATGGTGGTCCTAACTAGTACAAATCTTGTGTCTCTTGTGGTGTGAGTTCATCGAGCTAAGCTTATAGATCACGGTGAGGCTGAGGGCGTGATTCGGTATGGGGAAATCTTCGTGCGCACCCCAATGTTCAAACCTCAAGGGTTTTGCCGGAACCCTAAATTCGTTTCCTAAGCGGAAGGCCGTAGGTTCGACCCCTACCTATCGCGCCAAATGTCGGTTTTACGGTTCCTGCAAAACCCTTGAGGTTCGAACACTGGGGTGCGCACGAAGATTTCCCCATACC
>NC_041383.1:369267822-369276365 GCF_002162155.2 Triticum dicoccoides
TGAGCTGATGATGGACAGTACAAGGGAGAGGTGTTCTTCCCTTGTACTGTCCATCATCAGCTCAAGAAGCAATCCTCCACACCCACACTGGAGTAGGGTATTACACCACAATGGTGGTCCTAACTAGTACAAATCTTGTGTCTCTTGTGGTGTGAGTTCATCGAGCTAAGCTTATAGATCACGGTGAGGCTGAGGGCGTGATTCGGTATGGGGAAATCTTCGTGCGCACCCCAGTGTTCGAACCTCAAGGGTTTTGCAGGAACCGTAAAACCGACATTTGGCGCGATAGGTAGGGGTCGAACCTATGGCCTTCCGCTTAGGAAACGAATTTAGGGTTCCGGCAAAACCCTTGAGGTTCAAACATTGGGGTGCGCATGAAGATTTCCCCCTACCGAATCTCACCCTCAGCCTCGCCATGATCTCTAAGCTTAGCTCGATTAACACACAACACAAGAGACACAAGATTTATACTGGTTCGGACCACCGTTGTGGTGTAATACCCTACTCTATTTTGGGTGTGGAGGATTGCCTCTTGGGCTGATGATGAATAGTACAAGGGAAGAACAGCCTCCTGAGGAGAGGTGTTCTTGTGCTTTGGTGGATGCGAGGATGAACTGAGTCCGTTCCTCTTCGCCCCGTTCTCGATCTCCCTCTCTACTGTGGTGGCTTGTCCTATTTATAGAGGCCCTGGTCCTCTCCCCAAATATTGAGCGGTAAGGGATCCAACAACGGCCAATTTCAAAATGGGACAACTAGTACAAGCTATCCTAATTAAAGGTGGTCTTCGCCTGTCAAAGGTGCTGGTGGTGACGTTGTCATTGGCTCCACTGTGACCTCCGTCCTGCCATCCTGCTGGTCTTGGTCTTGTTGCATCGATATGGAAACCGTTGCTTGATGCCTCGGTACTCTGCGCCTGCGCTTGCCCCCTTAGCTCCAAAGGGGAAACGAGGACACTGCACACGCTGGCGCCCGCCTGGCCTTGGTCGTCATGGCTTGCGTCACGGGAACCTCACGAGGTACCCCTTGCCTTGAACTCTCCGCCCCCTCACGAGCCTGCCTAGTGAGGCCGCTCCTGAGGAGGCATTGTGTCGTCCGCCTCATGAGGCTTGGCCTCTGCGAGGGTCTTGAGTGTTGGTTGACCAAGACGGGCCATACTGGGCCACTGGTGGAGCCACGTTGTGGGCTGTAGGCAGGCAAGTATATGGACCCCCATTCCCAGAACGCTGACAGTAGCCCCCGGGCCCAAGGCGCGCTTGGACTTGGCTTAGCGACGAAGCCAAAGGGCAACTGCGGAGCGTCGCGGGCCGTAACAGCCCGCGGCCTTGGTTGACGCATGGCGGCCGATTGGACGTGGGCGTCTTCGCTTCCCCACACTGCCTCGATAACTGCCCGACTTGACGAGTCCCTGCTGCATGCAAAAAGGGTTATCATTACCTGCGATCATGGAGGTCGACGGTTGGCCTCCCTTGGGCTATAAATGAGGAGGGGTGAGATCCCTCATCGCCCATCTCTTCCTGCTCCGCCTGCTTCTTCTCCCCTGCTCCACCTCCAGTCTTGACACCAATGGCACCGACCCACAGATTCTTGGCCGAAGAGAAGGGGAAGGCTCCTCTGGATGGACCCGATCCACTCCCGCCGAAGAAGAGGCCGGTCCACCACTGTGGCGAGGTCGTGAGGCTGGAGATGATGAGGCCTTGGTGCGAGCAGCCACCTCCTGGGTACCCGCTACCCCAGTGCACCCTAGCGGAGGGCTCCGGAGAAAGCGGCAGCGAGCGGCGCCGCCCGCGCCTCAGCCACGATTGGCGCGTTGTGGTGGCGCGCGTCGTCGCCCCTGGAGTCCACGCCGCGGACTCCTCTCGCAAGCTCGTGCTGCTGGCGGTGATGCCTCCAAGCACCTGGATCTGCTTCCCTTCGTTCTTCTCTACCAAGATGCCGCCGAGGGGGCCTCTCGAGCATTGGCTACAGCATGCCGATTGGGGCGCCCTAGCGACCGGAGCGGAGGTTGAAGTCGTTCCCTCGGGCAAGATCTTCATGACCCGAGGCTGGGGCGAGGTCGCCCGCCTCTGCCGAACGGGGGGCGCCCTCGTGATCCATTTTGAATATGATGGCGCCTCCATGTTGTCCTTCATGGTCTTCGATGCGGAAGGCCGCCGCTTGGAGTGGTGCCCCAGAGGGGACAGTCAGGATATCGATGCGGTAGGGGCTGGTCCTGCCGTCCGCTCCTCCAGCGGCTCCTCCGGCAGCAGCAGCAATGCTTGGCAGTACAGCGACTCTCCCAAACTCTACGAGACTCCGGAGACGAGTGACGGCACCTACGCACCCCCGACCTCTCGCCATGCAAGGCGGCAGCATCAGGCCATCGCCCCCGCCAATCTGGATGGGGTTGGCGCCGGTCTCCCATGGCCCACTGTTGATGATGGTGTCAGCCACAAAGGCGCGTGTAGTTAGGGCTCCTCAAAGTTCTTTTGTTTTGTTCTATGAGAGGAATCGAGAAACATCCCGCGGGGGCGTGTAAAGGGTCTGCGATGTCTTTTGTTGATGTTATCCTTATTATGAAATCATGCGAGTGCTTGTCCTCTCCAGGCTTGGTTCCCCATTTCTAACCTTGCGACGACTCAGCGCTCTACGCTGATAGGTCCCGGTCCCCAGGCAGGTTGCAGCCGTCGCTGGTATGCCAGGTCACAATGCCGTGGTCAAGGCCAGGAGGTGAGCGCCCCGAGGTCTAGTAAGAGCCCCTGAGGCGCGATTCTCAGGAGGTCCCCTTTAGCGCGCAAGCAGCCGGCGAGAGGCAAGAAAGGAAGGCAACGTTTCCGCCACAGGGCCGAATCAAGTGAGAATTTCGCGTCGTAATGATCAGTTGTTCCAAGCGCGAAACTTATCTCGGTAATCTAGAGTCGTTCCCTTGCGTTGCGCCAGACTTGTGCGTCGGCAGCCATGGTGCAGCTAGGTTAGGCCCGTGCGAGCCTCCTCCTTCCTTCCCATAGTCTCCTTCGTGCTCTACGTCCTCAGGTCCCGGCCCTCAAGCGAGCTCATCCACCGCTGGTATGCTAGATTGTGATAGAGGCGGAGGTGTCCCGTCTTTCGATGAGATGATGGATATCGCTTTGGTGGAAGTCGACTTTGACGATCCGACTACTAACGTGCGAGGACATCGCGCCTTAGCAATCGCTAAACCAACTCCGAGAGGTTATTGACCACGCCGGAGCACGATCAACCTGACCACAAGGGTCTGTTTCCTGCGAGCAAACGAAGAACAAGCAAGAAACTAAGATTGCAATCTGGATATTGCGAATATAAGATGAAAGCTTTATTGATCAAGGTGGGGTTCTGTGACGCCTTTGTCTGGTCGTTGAACACAAACGAAGTACGCGAAGTTGCAACTATGGCGAACTTTTAATCTAAACAAAACCCCCAAAGTCTAAACGATGCCCTAAGGGCTGTATATATGGAGGAAGAGGGGGGGATTTCGTGGCCCTTTGTGGAGGGGTCCGAAATCAACCCTATCTCTTGTTTCCCCACACATACGGACTCTAAAAATAGCCTATACTTATGTATTTCGAAATTACATGGGCCTGGCCCAATAATAAGGTGACGCAGCACCTAAAATAGCCTCGGGACGAAATTTATGAAGTGGCATCTTGTATATTTCGTCCAAGGCTTCATGCACCCATTATGGTGGCTTCAAAGTCCTGAAATCATCACTTGTAACTCCGTTCTTGTTCCCCTTGCGCATGCCATCATCTCCATGCTTGTTCTTGCTCCAATGTTCATCCTTCTCCAAGCTAGGCCCTTCATTTGTAAGCAAAACAAATGTATCCAATTTAGGCAGCATCATATTCTCATGAACATTAGAATCATTACCAAGAAACGGAAGTACCTGGTAATTTAGTTGGCGTGCACGAGCTCTAGTGATTGGTCCAGTATGTATAGCAGCAGGGGCTGTGGGTGTAACAATTGTATTGATGTCCTCATCAGATTGTGATGCCGTGGTCAAGGCCAGGGGGTGAGGGCTGGAGAGCCAGTAAGAGCTCGTGAGTCGTGATGCTCAGGAGCCCCCCTTTTAACGCGCAAGCGGATCGCATGGGAAAGAGAGGGAGCTCTGGTGCAACCCGCTGTAGACCTCATGAGGTTCCTGCAAATCAGCACGAGAAAAGCACGTGTTGCCATTACGATTGCCCGTCGGCCACTGGTTGCCCCGAGAGAAGGGTGAGGGCACTGAGGGTCTAGTGAGGTGACGCGCGCGGGGCATGCCGTAGGCCAGATCTTGACCGCTCAGATTTGTCAGCTTTGCAGGGACGGACTCATGCGCAAACGTCGTGCCAGCGCGAGCGGCTCCCGTGGTGATAATCATAGGTAGATTAGGCATGAAAGGCAAATCAACTTACGTAAATGCAGAATGGATACATGCCACTGGGTCAGACCCAAGCGGCTTGGGGATGATGCAGCCTGAGGGGCGCCCCATTCAAGGTAAGCTAAAGACATAAAAAGAGATACATGTTGTAGGGACGGACCCATGCGGCCTGGGAATGATGCAGCCCTGAGGGTGCTCCCAGCTGAAATGAACTTGGGAGAAGTCACCTGGTTCCGTTGTAGAGGGGGTGTTGGGGCAGCTGAAGATGCGCGGTGATGGGGCTGACCCTCACGAGCCACCGGGGCCCCGAGCCTCAGGAGGCTCTGGGGGCCAGGTGGTTCTTCGAGGACAGTCTCCATCTCTGCTAGGATCACGTGCTGCTTGGCCTCCTGAGCCACCAGGATGCTCCGTAGGTGACGCTGATAGGTGGCAGTCGCGTTTGGCAGGCCGAAAGGCATGCGAACGTAGCTGTGCGGCAGACCCTCGCAGCATCCCACGCGTGAAGGCGAGAAGCGCTCTTGAGATGCGGCTCGGTTGAGCCCTGGGACCTCGATGCAGACGCGCGGCCCACCATCCTCGCCTGCATGGGGAGCCACGCTAGGCGAGTGGTGGTTGCCGCGTGCGGCCCTTGCTTCTGGAAGCTCCTGAGTGGTCTTGGCAATGAACTCCTGCATGTTAGGCTTTCCATGCCCTATGCCTTCCTGAGGGAAACGTGCCGCGAAGCACGCCTCCAAGTGGTGCCCGAGCGCCTCCCTCGTGATGTTGGTGAGTTCTGAGGCCCTCCAGAAGAGAGCCCCTGAGCCCTGCCCGAGGAGGGCACCGGGCGTGCCTTCCTATGCAATGGAAGGAGGCATCCTAGGCATGGGCGCTGATCCTGACGCGGCACCACCCGAGATGCCGATCTCCTGAGGCCCTGTGCGAAGCGGTTGCTTCTTCTTCTCGGGGATGGCCTCAGCAGGATTCTTGCCTTTGCTGTCCGGGTCCTTGATTGCTGCGGCTTGGAAGGCACGCTCGAGGGAGCACACCGCATCTCTCTCTTCGCAGGGGACCGTGATGATTCCACCGCTTCCTGGCATCTTGAGGACCTTGTGATGAGGACATCAATACAATTGTTACACCCACAGCCCCTGCTGCTATACATACTGGACCAATTACTAGAGCTCGTGCACGCCAACTAAATTACCAGGTACTTTCGTTTCTTGGTAATGATTCTAATGTTCATGAGAATATGATGCTGCCTAAATTGGATACATTTGTTTTGCTTACAAATGAAGGGCCTAGCTTGGAGAAGGATGAACATTGGAGCAAGAACAAGCATGGAGATGATGGCATGCGCAAGGGGAACAAGAACGGAGTTACAAGTGATGATTTCAGGACTTTGAAGCCACCATAATGGGTGCATGAAGCCTTGGACGAAATATACAAGATGCCACTTCATAAATTTCGTCCCGAGGCTATTTTAGGTGCTGCGTCACCTTATTATTTGGCCAGGCCCATGTAATTTCGAAATACATAAGTATAGGCTATTTTTAGAGTCCGTATGTGTGGGAAAACAAGAGATAGGGTTGATTTCGGACTCCTCCACCAAGGGCCACGAAATTCCCCCCTCTTCCTCCATATATACAGCCCTTAGGGCATCGTTTAGACTTTGGGTTTTGTTTAGATTAAAAGTTCGCCATAGCTGCAACTTCGCGTACTTCGTTTGTGTTCAACGACCAGACAAAGGCGTCACAGAACCCCACCTTGATCAATAAAGCTTTCATCTTATATTCGCAATATCCAGATTGCAATCTTAGTTTCTTGCTTGTTCTTCGTTTGCTCGCAGGAAACAGACCCTCGTGGTCAGGTTGATCGTGCTCCGGCGTGGTCAATAACCTCTCGGAGTTGGTTTAGCGATTGCTAAGGCGCGACGTCCTCGCACGTTCGTAGTCGGATCGCTAAAGTCGACTTCCACCAAAGCGAAATCCACCATCTCATCGAAAGACGGGACACCTTTGCCTCTATCAATAGGCTATTTTTAGAGTCCGTATGTGTGGGGAAACAAGAGATAGGGTTGATTTCGGACCCCTCCACCAAGGGCCACGAAATTCCCCCTCTCTTCCTCCATATATACAGCCCTTAGGGCGCCGTTTAGACTTTGGGTTTTGTTTAGATTAAAAGTTCGCCATAGCTGCAACTTCGCGTACTTCGTTTGTGTTCAACGACCAGACAAAGGCGTCACAGAACCCCACCTTGATCAATAAAGCTTTCATCTTATATTCGCAATATCCAGATTGCAATCTTAGTTTCTTGCTTGTTCTTCGTTTGCTCGCAGGAAACAGACCCTCGTGGTCAGGTTGATCGTGCTCCGGCGTGGTCAATAACCTCTCGGAGTTGGTTTAGCGATTGCTAAGGCGCGACGTCCTCGCACGTTCGTAGTCGGATCGTCAAAGTCGACTTCCACCAAAGCGAAATCCACCATCTCATCGAAAGACGGGACACCTTTGCCTCTATCAAGTGGTATCAGATTTCCAGGTTGCTCGGTGAGATTTTACAGTTTTTCGTAGTTTAGATCGAGTCTGTTCTTCATACCTAGAGTCCACGAAAAAGCCACAAAAAAAAATTAGGGTTAGTTCATCATATCCGAACCAATCTGAGCCTTGCATAATCTTTTTAGGGTTTTGCTTTGTTGAATTTGCTGTTGCATCGTCGTGTCTAGTTGCTGGTCTTAGAGTCTAGTCTTTTAGAGTTTCGAGTTCTGGTCATAAGTTGTCACGTCGCCGCCGCACCATCATCATCGCCCCTGCCATCTACCACCACCGCACCGAATCCGTATCCATATACCACCACCAATCCGTGTCCATATACCACCACCGATCCATATCCATATACCACCACCGCTGCCATATACCACCACCGCTGCCATATACCACCACCATATATCCACCACCAATCCGAGTTCTTTGCTTATTAGGTTTGTTTTCGGGATCCATCTAGATTCCGATTCGTGTTTCCTTGCCGGAGTAGGTTTCGGAAAAAAAAAAAGAGTCGGGTAGCCACGCTCCGTTTAGGCCCAAAATTTTTCGAAAACGCATTTTTCGAAAAAATTTCTGGCTATCCTATTTTTAGGTGTTTTTGAGTGTTTTGAGACAGGTGCCATTATAGGAAGTTTTTTTTGACCCGTTTCCAGTTTTTGGGTCCGGGCAGTCGAAAAAAAAAAAAATTGGTCGAAAAAATTTCGTGCCCATCCTGTCAGTTTGAGCTAGGAAGAGTTTTGAGACACTCGCCATTATAGTGATTTTTCGCAAAAAGAAAAAAAAGCAGCGCAAAAAAAAAAGAGCGCAAAAAAAAAGAGCGAAAAAAATAAAAAATTTCAGAGTGTGCTTTTCCCTTGTTTACGTGCCGCGCCGTGATTTTGTTAGTGTTCTAGGCTCGCGTCTCTAGCACAGTCTAGCCTAGGACCAGCACAGTACCGTCGTTGAGCGTTTATTCAACTTTGCATCTCTGAATTGATTATTGCTGACCCTTTTTGCTACCATATTATAAGCCTTCCCAGCTGCACATACTTCTACGTCGTGCGTTTGACTCTCCCTGGTAATCGCTCTATCCAAGCTTTGAGAGTTTTTGACTACAACGGTTGCCGATCACCGCCTGCTGCTGGGTAAGAACTGGTAAGAATTTGAGATTTGCTTGACGGATTTGTGACACCCACCACCACCACTTGTTCGTAGTCTGTAGGATCATATTCTTGTGTGTTTGTATTGCTGCTAACCATGCCAGGATCACAAGCCGACGAGATTGACTGGGAGAATTTATCGAACAAGGAGCTTCATGATAAGTTTCAGCAAATGATGACTGAACAGGTGCAAGATGTGCTGAACAATTTTGAAGAGGCCATGGAGAAGATCACTGGCCTTGAGAAGACGTTCGAAACAAAGCTCGATAACAAGTTTAATGAATTGCTCGCGCGTCTTCCACCACCACCACCCGCTGCACCTAACGCACCTCTCCAACAACAACAACAACGACTACCTCCACGTCGCGAAGCAGACCTCCGCCGAGCAAGTCGTGTTCCTCTTGCGTTTGGCCAAACTGTTGGTGCTGCTGTTGATACTTCTGTGGCTCCTGCTGCTGATGCGGAGGAGGATGATTATGTGGGAGATTATGAGGATGAGGTTGATCAAAATCAACACTACGTGCAGCCACCTGTACC
>NC_041383.1:369277365-369398694 GCF_002162155.2 Triticum dicoccoides
AGATTGCAATCTGGATATTGCGAATATAAGATGAAAGCTTTATTGATCAAGGTGGGGTTCTGTGACGCCTTTGTCTGGTCGTTGAACACAAACGAAGTACGCGAAGTTGCAGCTATGGCGAACTTTTAATCTAAAAAAAACCCAAAGTCTAAACGATGCCCTAAGGGCTGTATATATGGAGGAAGAGGGGGGGAATTTCGTGGCCCTTGGTGGAGGGGTCCGAAATCAACCCTATCTCTTGTTTCCCCACACATACGGACTCTAAAAATAGCCTATACTTATGTATTTCGAAATTACATGGGCCTGGCCCAATAATAAGGTGACGCAGCACCTAAAATAGCCTCGGGACGAAATTTATGAAGTGGCATCTTGTATATTTCGTCCAAGGCTTCATGCACCCATTATGGTGGCTTCAAAGTCCTGAAATCATCACTTGTAACTCCGTTCTTGTTTCCCTTGCGCGTGCCATCATCTCCATGCTTGTTCTTGCTCCAATGTTCATCCTTCTCCAAGCTAGGCCCTTCATTTGTAAGCAAAACAAATGTATCCAATTTAGGCAGCATCATATTCTCATGTACATTAGAATCATTACCAAGAAACGAAAGTACCTGGTAATTTAGTTGGCGTGCACGAGCTCTAGTAATTGGTCCAGTATGTATAGCAGCAGGGGCTGTGGGTGTAACAATTGTATTGATGTCCTCATCATCCTCCCCTTCTTGAAATGAAGTCGTCCTCGACAGAAGTTCATCTTCCTCACCCAAATAAGGCTTCAAATCTGCAATGTTAAAAGTGGGACTAACCCCAAAATCTGCAGGCAGCTCTAGTTTATATGCATTATCATTTACTTTCTCTAACACCTTAAAGGGACCATCAGCACGTGGCATTAACTTTGATTTGCGCAAATCAGGAAATCTATCCTTACGCAAATGTAACCAAACAAGATCTCCAGGTGCAAACACAACATGTTTTCTACCCTTATCTCCAGCAAGTTTATATTTAGCATTCATGCGCTCAATGTTTTCCTTAGTTAACTCATGCATTTTTAAAATCAATCCAGCACGTTGTTTAGCATCAAAATTAACCTTCTCCGAAGATGGAAGAGGCAACAAATCAATAGGTGCACGAGGTAGGAAACCATACACAACTTCAAAAGGGCACATCTTAGTAGTAGAATGCAATGAACGATTATAAGCAAATTCAATATGAGGCAAGCATTCCTCCCACATTTTCTTATTATTCTTCAAAACAGCCCTAAGCATAGTAGACAACGTTCTATTTACTACTTCAGTTTGTCCATCAGTTTGGGGGTGACAAGTAGTACTAAAAAGCAGTTTAGTCCCCAACTTAGCCCATAAACATCTCCAAAAGTGGCTAAGAAATTTAGTATCACGATCTGAAACAATAGTATTTGGCACACCATGCAAGCGAATAATTTCACGAAAGAACAAATCAGCAACATTAACAGCATCATCGCTTTTATGACATGGTATAAAGTGTGCCATTTTCGAGAATCTATCCACGACAACAAATATGCTATCCCTCCCCTTCTTTGTTCGAGGTAAACCTAAAACAAAGTCCATAGATATATCCTCCCAAGGAACACTAGGTACAGGCAAAGGCATATATAAACCATGAGGATTGAGTCGTGACTTAGCTTTTTGACATGTAGTGCATTGAGCAATAAAACGCTCAACATCCCGTCTCATCTTTGGCCAAAAGAAATGTGTAGCAAGTACGTCCTCCGTCTTCTTCACGCCAAAGTGTCCCATTAATCCTCCTCCATGCGCCTCCTACAACAACAAAAGACGAACGGAGCTAGCTGGAATGCATAGCTTGTTAGCACGAAACACAAATCCATCATTAACAACAAACTTGTTCCACATTCTTCCTTCTTTACAATTATGCATTACATCTTTAAAATCAGCATCATGCACATATTGATCTTTGATGGTCTCCAAACCAAATATTTTGAAGTCAAGTTGTGAAAGCATAGTATAGCGACGAGACAAAGCATCAGCAATAACATTTTCTTTTCCCTTCTTGTGTTTAATGACATAAGGGAAAGTCTCAATGAATTCAACCCATTTAGCATGTCTACGATTCAGTTTAGCTTGACTTTTAATATGTTTCAATGATTCATGATCAGAATGTATAACAAATTCTTTGGGCCATAAATAATGTTGCCATGTTTCTAAAGTCCGAACAAGAGCATATAATTCTTTATCATAAGTAGAATAATTCAGACTAGGCCCACTCAATTCATCAAGCATATCATCTAGCCTAGGAATAGGATGACGATAACGAATAGTAATATTATTAATGCCTCTACAATCAACACACATACGTGATGTACCATCCTTTTTCGGCACTAGAATAATAGGAACAGCACAAGGACTAAGGGATTCGCGTATATAACCTTTGTCGAGAAGCTCTTGTACTTGACGCATAATCTCCTTCGTCTCCTCTGGATTGGTACGGTATGGTGCACGGTTTGGCAGTGAAGCACCGGGAATTAAGTCAATCTGATGCTCAATCCCTCGAATAGGCGGTAATCCCGGTGGCACGTCTTGTGGAAAAACGTCAGCGAACTCCTGCAAAATGTTAGTGACAGCAGGAGGCAAAGAGGAAGGCACGTCCTCGAATGAAAATAATGCCTCTTTGCACACAAAAGCATAGCAAACAGATTTGCTGAAATCTAGCTCATCAATATCAGATTTGGTGGCAAATAAACATGCACTTTTCAATTTAATTTCAGATGCAACACTAGATGGTTTATTATTAGGCTTCATTTGTTGCTCAAATTCTTTTGCCACAATCAGATTTTCACTCTTATTCTTCTCCTGTTGTGCTTTATTAGCTCTATTAATATCATCTTTCAAAATGGAATCAGGAGTCATAGGAAGCAAAGTAATATTTTTATCCTTATGAACAAGAGTATAGTGATTGTTTCTACCATGGTGCACAGAATTTTTATCAAATTGCCATGGTCTACCAAGTAATAAGGAACATGCTTGCATAGGTACCACATCACAATCAACATAATCAGCATATGTAGAGATACTAAAATGCACACGAACAGTACGTGTTACCTTAACCTTGCCGCTGTTGTTGAACCATTGGATGTAGTAAGGATGTGGATGTGGTCTTGTGGTGAGAGAAAGCTTCTCCACCATCTCCATGCTAGCCAAGTTGTTGCAGCTCCCTCCGTCTATTATGACGCGCACAGAACGTTCCTTCACAACTCCCTTGGTATGGAACAAATTGTGCCTCTGATTTTGCTCAGCTTGTGTGACCTGCACACTCAAAACACGTTGAGCAACTAAACATTCATACCTGTCAGCGTCTTCAGGAGCCATGTATTGCGTCTCATGATCAGAATCATCTCCACCATGTTCTTCACGTGTAATAGGAGCCAATGTCTCCTCATCATAGTCACTCGCGGACTCATATCCACCATCCGCGGTAGCAATCATCACACGCGGAGATTTGCATTCCCTCGCATAATGACCTCCTCCCTTACAACGACGACAAATAATATCACTTGTGTGCCCTGTTGATGCCATGGAAGAAGAAGAACGCTGTGCAGGACCCGCAGGTGCGCTCTTGGAAGATAATGGTGGTTGTGCCTGTTTTCTTGTATCACGGCTGGAGGTGGCACCGGATGGAGGTGCTGGTGCAGTTGAAGTAGAAGATGCACGTGGTGTCCATGATGAAGGTCGGCCTGAAGAAAAGTTAGTTCGCCCCAATGCTTGTCGATCCTGCACTTCACGTTCAGCTTTACAAGCAAGATGGAATAAATGAGTGATATTAGTATACTCCTTATAGTCTAGAATGGTCTGAATCTCTCTATTTAATCCACCCAGAAAACGTGCAAGCATGGCTTCATTCTCCTCAACAATACCACATCTAATCATGCCAGTTTGTAATTCCTGATAATATTCTTCTACAGAATTTTTCCCTTGTCTTAAACGCTGCAATTTTTGAAGCAATTCACGTTGATAATATGGTGGAACCCAACTCGTACGCATAGCAGTTTTCAAAGCAGCCCAAGTAGTTGGAATAGGATATAATCTACAATGTTCAGACCACCATACACATGCAAAACTAGTGAAAGCACAAACAGCAGCAGCAACTCGTCTCTCCTCAGGATATTGTAAACATGTAAATCGTTGTTCAGTTTCTAACTCCCAAGTAAGATATATATCAGGAACATATCTACCCTCAAATGGTGGAATATTCAATTTCAGTTTAGGAATATGGACATCATCTCGTACCTGAGTTGGTGGTGCAGGCCTACCATTACGAATATATACCTGAGGTCGACCTGCTGGTGGTGGTACAGGTGGCTGCACGTAGTGTTGATTTTGATCAACCTCATCCTCATAATCTCCCACATAATCATCCTCCTCCGCATCAGCAGCAGGAGCCACAGAAGTATCAATAGCAGCACCAACAGTTTGGCCAAACGCAAGAGGAACACGGCTTGCTCGGCGGAGGTCTGCTTCGCGACGTGGAGGTAGTCGTTGTTGTTGTTGTTGGAGAGGTGCGTTAGGTGCAGCGGGTGGTGGTGGTGGAAGACGCGCGAGCAATTCATTAAACTTGTTATCGAGCTTTGTTTCGAACGTCTTCTCAAGGCCAGTGATCTTCTCCATGGCCTCTTCAAAATTGTTCAGCACATCTTGCACCTGTTCAGTCATCATTTGCTGAAACTTATCATGAAGCTCCTTGTTCGATAAATTCTCCCAGTCAATCTCGTCGGCTTGTGATCCTGGCATGGTTAGCAGCAATAGAAACACACAAGAATATGATCCTATAGACTACGAACAAGTGGTGGTGGTGGGTGTCACAAATCCGTCAAGCAAATCTCAAATTCATACCAGTTCTTACCCAGCAGCAGGCGGTGATCGGCAACCGTTGTAGTCAAAAACTCTCAAAGCTTGGATAGAGCGATTACCAGGGAGAGTCAAACGCATGACGTAGATGTATGTGGAGCTGGGAAGGCTTATAATATGGTAGCAAAAAGGGTCAGCAATAATCAATTCAGAGATGCAAAGTTGAATAAACGCTCAACGACGGTACTGTGCTGGTCCTAGGCTAGACTGTGCTAGAGACGCGAGCCTAGAACACTAACAAAATCACGGCGCGGCACGTAAACAAGGGAGAAGCACACTCTGAATTTTTTTTTTTGCTCTTTTTTCCTTTTTTTTGAGCTTTTTTTTTGCGCTGCTTTTTTTTTGCGAAAAAATCACTATAATGGCGAGTGTCTCAAAACTCTTCCTAGCTCAAACTGACAGGATGGGCACGAAATTTTTTCGACCAATTTTTTTTTTCGACTGCCGGGACCCAAAAACTGGAAACGGGTCAAAAAAAACTTCCTATAATGGCACCTGTCTCAAAACACTCAGAAACACCTAAAAATAGGATAGCCAGAAATTTTTTCGAAAAATGCGTTTTCGAAAAATTTTGGGCCTAAACGGAGCGTGGCTACCCGACTCTTTTTTTTTCCGAAACCTACTCCGGCAAGGAAACACGAATCGGAATCTAGATGGATCCCGAAAACAAACCTAATAAGCAAAGAACTCGGATTGGTGGTGGATATATGGTGGTGGTATATGGCAGCGGTGGTGGTAGCGGTGGTAGTATATGGATATGGATCGGTGGTGGTATATGGACACGGATTGGTGGTGGTATATGGATACGGATTCGGTGCGGTGGTGGTAGATGGCAGGGGCGATGATGATGGTGCGGCGGCGGCGTGACAACTTATGACCAGAACTCGAAACTCTAAAAGACTAGACTCTAAGACCAACAACTAGACACGACGATGCAACCGCAAATTCAACAAAGCAAAACCCTAAAAAGATTATGCAAGGCTCAGATTGGTTCGGATATGTTGAACTAACCCTAAATTTTTTTTTGTGGCTTTTTCGTGGACTATAGGTATGAAGAGCAGACTCGATCTAAACTACTAAAAAACTGTAAAATCTCACCGAGCAACCTGGAAATCTGATACCACTTGATAGAGGCAAAGGTGTCCCGTCTTTCGATGAGATGGTGGATTTCGCTTTGGTGGAAGTCGACTTTGACGATCCGACTACGAACGTGCGAGGACGTCGCGCCTTAGCAATCGCTAAACCAACTCCGAGAGGTTATTGACCACGCCGGAGCACGATCAACCTGACCACGAGGGTCTGTTTCCTGCGAGCAAACGAAGAACAAGCAAGAAACTAAGATTGCAATCTGGATATTGCGAATATAAGATGAAAGCTTTATTGATCAAGGTGGGGTTCTGTGACGCCTTTGTCTGGTCGTTGAACACAAACGAAGTGCGCGAAGTTGCAGCTATGGCGAACTTTTAATCTAAACAAAACCCAAAGTCTAAACGATGCCCTAAGGGCTGTATATATGGAGGAAGAGGGGGGGAATTTCGTGGCCCTTGGTGGAGGGGTCCGAAATCAACCCTATCTCTTGTTTCCCCACACATACGGACTCTAAAAATAGCCTATAATTATGTATTTCGAAATTACATGGGCCTGGCCCAATAATAAGGTGACGCAGCACCTAAAATAGCCTCGGGACGAAATTTATGAAGTGGCATCTTGTATATTTCGTCCAAGGCTTCATGCACCCATTATGGTGGCTTCAAAGTCCTGAAATCATCACTTGTAACTCCGTTCTTGTTTCCCTTGCGCATGCCATCATCTCCATGCTTGTTCTTGCTCCAATGTTCATCCTTCTCCAAGCTAGGCCCTTCATTTGTAAGCAAAACAAATGTATCCAATTTAGGCAGCATCATATTCTCATGAACATTAGAATCATTACCAAGAAACGAAAGTACCTGGTAATTTAGTTGGCGTGCACGAGCTCTAGTAATTGGTCCAGTATGTATAGCAGCAGGGGCTGTGGGTGTAACAATTGTATTGATGTCCTCATCAGACTCGATCTAAACTACAAAAAACTGTAAAATCTCACCGAGCAACCTGGAAATCTGATACCACTTGATAGAGGCAAAGGTGTCCCGTCTTTCGATGAGATGATGGATATCGCTTTGGTGGAAGTCGACTTTGACGATCCGACTACGAACGTGCGAGGACGTCGCGCCTTAGCAATCGCTAAACCAACTCCGAGAGGTTATTGACCACGCCGGAGCACGATCAACCTGACCACGAGGGTATGTTTCCTGCGAGCAAACGAAGAACAAGCAAGAAACTAAGATTGCAATCTGGATATTGCGAATATAAGATGAAAGCTTTATTGATCAAGGTGGGGTTCTGTGACGCCTTTTCTGGTCGTTGAACACAAACGAAGTACGCGAAGTTGCAGCTATGGCGAACTTTTAATCTAAACAAACCCCAAAGTCTAAACGATGCCCTAAGGGCTGTATATATGGAGGAAGAGGGGGGGAATTTCGTGGCCCTTGGTGGAGGGGTCCGAAATCAACCCTATCTCTTGTTTCCCCACACATACGGACTCTAAAAATAGCCTATACTTATGTATTTCGAAATTACATGGGCCTGGCCCAATAATAAGGTGACGCAGCACCTAAAATAGCCTCGGGACGAAATTTATGAAGTGGCTTCTTGTATATTTCGTCCAAGGCTTCATGCACCCATTATGGTGGCTTCAAAGTCCTGAAATCATCACTTGTAACTCCGTTCTTGTTCCCCTTGCACATGCCATCATCTCCATGCTTGTTCTTGCTCCAATGTTCATCCTTCTCCAAGCTAGGCCCTTCATTTGTAAGCAAAACAAATGTATCCAATTTAGGCAGCATCATATTCTCATGAACATTAGAATCATTACCAAGAAACGAAAGTACCTGGTAATTTAGTTGGGGTGCACGAGCTCTAGTAATTGGTCCAGTATGTATAGCAGCAGGGGCTGTGGGTGTAACAATTGTATTGATGTCCTCATCAAAAAGTTCACCATAGCTGCAACTTCGCGTACTTCGTTTGTGTTCAACGACCAGACAAAGGCGTCACAGAACCCCACCTTGATCAATAATGCTTTCATCTTATATTCGCAATATCCAGATTGCAATCTTAGTTTCTTGCTTGTTCTTCGTTTGCTCGCAGGAAACAGACCCTCGTGGTCAGGTTGATCGTGCTCCGGCGTGGTCAATAACCTCTCGGAGTTGGTTTAGCGATTGCTAAGGCGCGACGTCCTCGCACGTTCGTAGTCAGATCGTCAAAGTCGACTTCCATCAAAGCGATATCCATCATCTCATCGAAAGACGGGACAGAAAGACGGGACACCTTTGCCTATATCAAAAAGTTCGCCATAGCTGCAACTTCGCGTACTTCGTTTGTGTTCAACGACCAGACAAAGGCGTCACAGAACCCCACCTTGATCAATAAAGCTTTCATCTTATATTTGCAATATCCAGATTGCAATCTTAGTTTCTTGCTTGTTCTTCGTTTGCTCGCAGGAAACAGACCCTCGTGGTCAGGTTGACCGTGCTCCGGCGTGGTCAATAACCTCTCGGAGTTGGTTTAGCGATTGCTAAGGCGCGACATCCTCGCACGTTCGTAGTCGGATCGTCAAAGTCGACTTCCACCAAAGCGATATCCATCATCTCATCGAAAGACGGGACACCTTTGCCTCTATCAGACTTTAGAAACATGGCAACATTATTTATGGCCCAAAGAATTTGTTATACATTCTGATCATGAATCTTTGAAACATATTAAAAGTCAAGCTAAACTGAATCGTAGACATGCTAAATGGGTTGAATTCATTGAGACTTTCCCTTATGTCATTAAACACAAGAAGGGAAAAGAAAATGTTATTGCTGATGCATTGTCTCGTCGCTATACTATGCTTTCACAACTTGACTTCAAAATATTTGGTTTGTAGACCATCAAAGATCAATATGTGCATGATGTTGATTTTAAAGATGTAATGCAGAATTGCAAAGAAGGAACAATGTGGAATAAGTTTGTCGTTAACGATGGATTTGTGTTTCGTGCTAACAAGCTATGCATTCCATCTAGCTTCGTTCGTCTTTTGTTGTTGCAGGAGGCGCATGGAGGAGGATTAATGGGACACTTTGGCGTGAAGAAGACGGAGGACGTACTTGCTACACATTTCTTTTGGCCAAAGATGAGACGGGATGTTGAGCGTTTTATTGCTCGATGCACTACATGTCAAAAAGCTAAGTCACGACTCAATCCTCATGGTTTATATATGCCTTTGCCTGTACCTAGTGTTCCTTGGGAGGATATATCTATGGACTTTGTTTTAGGTTTACCTTGAACAAAGAAGGGGATGGATAGCATATTTGTTGTCGTGGATAGATTCTCGAAAATGGCACACTTTATACCATGTCATAAAAGCGATGATGCTGTTAATGTTGCTGATTTGTTCTTTCGTGAAATTATTCGCTTGCATGGTGTGCCAAATACTATTGTTTCAGATCGTGATACTAAATTTCTTAGCCACTTTTGGAGATGTTTATGGGCTAAGTTGGGGACTAAACTGCTTTTTAGTACTACTTGTCACCCCCAAACTGATGGCCAAACTGAAGTAGTCAATAGAACATTGTCTACTATGCTTAAGGCTGTTTTGAAGAGTAATAAGAAAATGTGGGAGGAATGCTTGCCTCATATTGAATTTTCTTATAATTGTTCATTGCATTCTACTACTAAGATGTGCCCTTTTGAAGTTGTGTATGGTTTCCTACCTCGTGCACCTATTGATTTGTTGCCTCTTCCATCTTCGGAGAAGGTTAATTTTGATGCTAAACAACGTGCTGAATTGATTTTAAAAATGCATGAGTTAGCTAAGGAAAACATTGAGCGTATGAATGCAAATATAAACTTGCTGGAGATAAGGGTAGAAAACATGTTGTGTTTGCACCTGGAGATCTTGTTTGGTTACATTTGCGTAAGGATAGATTTCCTGGTTTGCGCAAATCAAAGCTCATGCCACGGGCTGATGGTCCCTTTAAGGTGTTAGAGAAAATTTAATGATAATGCATATAAACTTGAGCTGCCTGCAGATTTTCGGGTTAGTCCCACTTTTAACATTGCAGATTTGAAGCCTTATTTGGGTGAGGGAGATGAACTTCCGTCGAGGACGACTTCATTTCAAGAAGGGGAGGATGATGAGGACATCAATACAATTGTTACACCCACAGGCCCTGCTGCTATACATATTGGACCAATTACTAGAGCTCGCGCACGCCAACTAAATTACCAGGTACTTTCGTTTCTTGGTAATGATTCTAATGTTCATGAGAATATGATGCTGCCTAAATTGGATACATTTGTTTTGCTTACAAATAAAGGGCCTAGCTTGGAGAAGGATGAACATTGGAGCAAGAACAAGCATGGAGATGATGGCATGCACAAGGGGAACAAGAACGGAGTTACAAGTGATGATTTCAGGACTTTGAAGCCACCATAATGGGCGCATGAAGCCTTGGACGAAATATACAAGATGCCACTTCATAAATTTCGTCCCGAGGTTATTATAGGTGCTGCGTCACCTTATTACTGGGCCAGGCCCATGTAATTTCGAAATACATAAGTATAGGCTATTTTTAGAGTCCGTATGTGTGGGGAAACAAGAGATAGGGTTGATTTCGGACCCCTCCACCAAGGGCCACGGAATTCCCCCCTCTTCCTCCATATATACAGCCTTAGGGCATCGTTTAGACTTTGGGTTTTGTTTAGATTAAAAGTTCGCCATAGCTGCAACTTCGCGTACTTCGTTTGTGTTCAACGACCAGACAAAGGCGTCACAGAACCCCACCTTGATCAATAAAGCTTTCATCTTATATTCGCAATATCCAGATTGCAATCTCAGTTTCTTGCTTGTTCTTCGTTTGCTCGCAGGAAACAAACCCTCGTGGTCAGGTTGATCGTGCTCCGGCGTGGTCGATAACCTCTCGGAGTTGGTTTAGCGATTGCTAAGGCGCGACGTCCTCGCACGTTCGTAGTCGGATCGTCAAAGTCGACTTCCACCAAAGCGATATCCATCATCTCATCAAAAGATGGGACACCCCGCCTCTATCAGTTCCAGGCCGAGGCCCATGTACTCGTTTCGCTCCCAACTTACCCCTTCGAGGGCCTAGACTATAAATAGACCGTCCCCTCATCCTTTCTAGGGTTAGCACTGGATTAGCTCATATTTGTGAGAGAGCCTTTGCTCATCCACTTGGATACTTCTCCTCGGAGTTCAGGACCTCTTCGGAGAAGATCCCCCAAGCGGATTCAAGACCCCCATCGTGGGAAGATCCCCTGTCGATTCAAGACCTCCGTTAGGAGATGAACTGTCCTTTGTATCCTTACCTTTGTTGATTGTGGATCATATGCATCTCTTTGTGTTCGGTGATCTAGCACTCGTGTGATCTATTCTTTGTCGGTTTCGTGATCCTCTCCCCGTGATTTCCCCTTTGTGCTTCCGCGTGTTCTTCGTGTTTCTCCCGTGGGATCCCTCCAAACGTGAAAGATCGAGCAACTAGGGTTCTTCCCTACATCATCTTGGTATCATGAGCCATGTTGATCATGTTTTTGGAGCCCCTACCCGTGTTTTCTAGCCTGATTTTGTTGTGTTCTTCCCTAAATCCGAAAATCCCCACCAAAAATAGCCCCAAATTTTTTTGTGATTTGTTGGTTTGATGATGTTTTGTTGATTTTGATCCGTGGATTTGCTTGGTTTCGAGTCGATCTAGCATCTCCCCAAGTTTCCCCCCTTTCCATCCACAAAATCCATCGAATTTTGACCCCGAAATCATCCATTTCCGCCCCAAAATCACGCAACGATTTGAGAAATCGAGAAAATCCCGACACGAGTGGTACTACCGCCCTCCTAGCGGTACTACCGCTGAGAACCTCAAGCGGTACTACCGCCCCGCGAACGGTACTACCGCCAGGTCCCGTTTCAGCCGAAACAGTCGAAAAATCCCGACACGAGCGGTACTACCGCCCTCCCCAGCGGTACTACCGCCCTGGCCAGTTTCAGCTTTCCGACTTTCACCATTTTCACCATAACTTCCACATCCGGAGTCCGATTTTCGCGTTCTTTAGCTCGTTGAGAAGCTATTGACATCCCCCATCCACCTAGACAGGCTACAACATCTTTAGACACCATAAAATTTTCCGAACGTTGGCATCTTTGCCTAGGTCTTACACCATATCACCCGCTATACCACCTCCACTTTCCGCTACCATATTGTTGCTATTGGTCTTTGAGAATTTGAGTTGTGGTTCCCGTGTCCTATTGTGTTTCGGTTATATAGGTACGGTTCGACGTCAACATCACCACCGCTCATCGTCGCCAAGGACTCATCATCGTCAAGGACGGTAACCTCGACGACATCTTTGTCATCTCTCGCAATTGCATTGATAACCACATAGCCTTACTTTTGCGTTGCTTACCCATCGAGACTAGCCATTGAGTATTGCCGGCAATGTGACTTGTGCACATTAGTAATCATACTCCATAGCATACATACCATACCATAGTGTTGCATATCTTGAGATCCACTTGTGTGTCACAAAGTTGTCATCGCATACACAATTGCTATCTTGGTTCGTGAAGTTTTGCATGAGAAAAGAGCTCAAAAGAGAAAGAGCCAATCAAGCTTTTAAGAAAAAGAGAACGATAAGCAAAGAGCTTATAAACAAGAACCATAGCATCATATTACATTCAGATTGTCATACTCGATCATCTTGGATCATAGTACCGAAATACCATACATATAGCATACTTGGGATAGAGATCGTTGCATTTTTGCCTAGTAGGTTGTGCACAAGCTCCGTATCCGCCTATTGTGCAATCGTGCTAGCGTCTCTCTAGTATTGTGCAACAAGAGCATTTTCGTGGTTTCCACATTTTGGCTCACTTTTGGATTGCACAATCCCACTTATCTTTTTGTGTGTGTGTTTCCGTGTACCACTACTTGCTTGGTCTACTTGTTACATTTGCGAATCTTTTTCAACATCTTTGAGTCAAACTAACGATTGCAATCAATTTTGTGCCACCATCCTAACCAAGCTCCACCATAAGCTTTTACTTGTGTAGGTGTGAGAACCGACAACAATTGGTACCAAAAGTGCTATTTCATTGTCCGCATTTGAGTGAACTTGATTCATCTTCAACATCGGTTAAGGTACATTTGGTACACGTTCTTTTCCTTCTACCACTTACATTTTGCTTGGTATGATGGATAGACCAAGTTCTTCTACCACTCCACCTCTCATCGAGAACGGCGACGACATGTCATCATTCGTCACAAAGAGCCACCTCTTTGGTGCTCAAAGGGCGTTACACCAAGAGCAACAAGCTATGAGCGACCGCATCGACAACCTCACCACCGACTTGCGACTCTCCGAGCAACGTACAAGAGACTACTTCGACAACAAGTTCGACGCCCACAAGCAAGAAAATGATGCAAGAATGGATGAGATACGCGCCTTGATGAGGAACCGGCATCCTTCCACTTCTTCATCCTCAAGACGGAGCCGCTCGAGTCGACACTCGGACGACACCTTCTCCGACTCAAGTACACCGTCATCGAACACTCTTGGACGAGCCGCGCGTCAAGACCGTCATGCATCTCGCAACCCGCTACATGACAAGCATTCACAAGAGCAAGTCGATGAGCAAGTCCCTCGTCCTCAATCAAACCAAGTCTCTTTTGCTCAAGCTCAAGAATGGCAACGACTACGGCGCCAAGAAGAAGAACGAGCACGTCTACACCAAGAAGAACAAGAACGAGCGCGTCTACACCAAGAGCAACAAGACGCCGAGGCTCAACGTCTTCAACAACAACAATGAGAAGCACAAGCTCTTGAGGCGGAACGTGCCCTTCAAGCATCAAGTCGAGCTATCGCCAACCACAATCGCGAATGGCGCAATCAAGAGGAAGCTCTTCGAGAAGAAATCCAAGAGAGGAACTACCATCTGCGTGTGCAACGACAAGCTCCACAAGCTCCTCCACAAGCTCGTCAAGCTCTACCTCAACTTCAAGCTCAACAAGAACAAGTTGACCATGGACTTCCTCCACGCCAAGAGCAACATGAGGATGATTACCCTCCACGTCAAGGGCGTCATCATCACCATCGCCAACAACACAATGAAGAGCAACACTATGGAAAGCTCAAATTCACAATGCCCAAGTTCAATGGAAGCAATGATCCCGAAGAATACCTCTCATGGGCATTGAAGGTCGACAAAATCTTTCGTTTGCACAACTATGAGGAAGAGAAGAAGATCGCTATGGCATCACTTGAGTTCCAAGACTATGTGCTCATATGGTGGGAACAAGTCCTTGAGCGCCGCGAAGCAAGAGGTGAACCACCCATCACCACTTGGGCACAAATGAAGGATGTCATGCGAGCACGTTTTGTGCCAACCTACTACAACCGCGATCTCTTCAAGAAGCTACAACTCCTCAAGCAAGGAACAAAGAGTGTTGAAGAATACTACAAGGAAATGGAGATTGCCATGATTCGAGCCAATGTCACGGAGGATGATGAGCAAACAATGGCACGATTCTTGAATGGACTCAATCATCCCATCAAGAAGATCGCCGACTTCCAACCCTACTCCAACCTCATTGAGCTCGTGCATCAAGCTACAAAGGCGGAACGTCAAGTGCAAGATGACTTCAAGTACGCCAAGTACTCATCCAAGACCTACGGCTTCTCCAACAACGAAGCTTCAACAACTCCTCCAACTTCTACATCAACCAAACCTTCTCCAAGCAATGACAACAAGTCAAGTTACAACAAACCTTCGTCAAGTTCAAGTCGTCTTCCTCCTAATACAAGCAACTTCAAGACGCGTGCTTCGTCATCTACTCCGACCGATGAGACCATCAAGACAAGCTCCTTCAAGTGTTTCACTTGCGGCGGCCGAGGCCACAAGTCTTATGAATGCACAAACAAGCGCACCATGATCCTCAACAACGACGGCACCTACGACTCCATGAGTGATGAGGAGATGGAAGCTCTTGAGCAAGTGGCCATGCACCGGCGCGTGAACGAGGATGAAGATGATCAAGTATTTTGTGATGAGGATTCGAGCCCCGCTCTAGTTGTCTCCAAGGTCTTGACTCTTCAACATCAACAAGAAGAAGACCAACGATGCCACATCTTCCACACAAAGGCCGGCATCAATGGAAGGTCCGTCAAGGTCATCATCGATGGAGGTAGTTGTCACAACTTGGCAAGTGAAGAACTATGCTCCAAGCTTCAATTGGTCAAGAGGAAGCACCCGCACCCCTACAAGGTTCAATGGCTAAGTGACTCCGGCACTATACGAGTCGAGCATACGGTCCAAGTCTCCTTCAAAATCGGTGCATATGAGGATACTTTGGAGTGTGATGTGGTCCCAATGACCGTTTGCCACCTCCTTCTTGGTCGACCATGGCAATTCGACCGTGGTGTCATCCACAATGGGCGAACCAATCACTATACCTATGTCTCCTAGTCAAGTGATAGCCGACAAGCAAGCCACCCACCATGGAGAGAAGAGTGAGAAAGTGACCCACCCAAAAGTGAGTGAGAGCCACAAGCCAAACTTGAGCGCCTCTTCGCCTAGAGAGAAAAACCTCATCCTATTTGCCACCAAAGTGAGATGAGAGAAGTGTGTGAGAACCCATCGAGTGTGATGCACTTTGTCCTTGTGTGCAAGGATGGAGAACCAAAAACTAACACCATTCACGAGCTACCTTTGGTGTTTCAATCTCTTTTGCAGGAATTTCAAGATGTTTTCCCCAATGAGCTACCTCCGGGTCTACCTCCCCTACGAGGCATTGAGCATCGAATCGACCTCATCCCCTGAGCGCCACTTCCAAACAAAGACCCATACCATGTCAATCCTGAAGAAACCAAGGAGATTCAACGACAAGTACAACAACTCATCGACAACGGTCAGGTACGTGAAAGCTTAAGCCCATGTGCCGTTCCCGTTATCCTTGTACCTAAACCCGATGGCAGTTTTCGCTTGTGTTCCGATTGTAGACCCATAAACGCCATCACCGTTCGTAATAGGCACCCCATTCCTCGCTTAGATGATATGCTTGATGAACTTAGTGGAGCCAACTTTTTCTCAAAAATAGATCTTAAAAGTGGCTATTATCAAATTCGCATTCAAGAAGGTGATGAATGGAAAACTGCTTTCAAAACAAAATTTGGCTTATATGAGTGGTTAGTCATGCCTATGGGTTTATCGGAGGCTCCCGGTACTTTCGTGCGTCTCATGCATCATGTACTTCAACCTTACATTGGAGTCTTTGTTGTGGTTTACTTCGATGATATTCTTGTGTTTAGCAAAACCATGAAAGAGCATCTTGATCATGTTAGGGCTGTTTTACAAACACTTCGCAAGGAAAGTCTTTATGCCAACATGAAAAAGTGCACTTTTGGTGTTGACAAAGTGGTTTTCTTGGGTTTCGTTGTCTCTCCCAAGGGTGTCCATGTTGATGAAACTAAAATTGAAGCAATTAAAACTTGGCCCCAACCCACCAATTTGCAACAAGTGCGAAGTTTTCTTGGTCTTGCGGGTTTTTATCGTCGCTTTGTGAAAAACTTCAGCACTATTGCCGCCCCTTTGCATGCTTTGAGTAAGAAGAATACTCGTTTTGTTTGGGGATCTTTGCAATCCACCGCTTTTGATGAGCTCAAGTCTTTGCTTACTCATGCTCCGATTCTTGCTTTGCCCAACTTTGACAAAACTTTTGAGGTTCATTGTGGTGCAAGTGGTACCGGAATTGGCGGAGTTTTAATGCAAGAAAAATGAGCCATTGCCTATTTTAGTGAAAAACTCTCCGGTGCTCAACTTAATTATCCCATCTATGACAAAGAATTGTATGCTTTAGTGCGTGTGCTACGTGTTTGGGAACATTATCTTAGACCTCATGAGTTTGTCATCCGTACCGATCATGAAACACTTAAATATTTAAAAGGTCAAACTAAGTTGAACAAGCATCACACCAAATGGAGTGAATTTATTGAATCTTTCCCATATGTGATCAAGTACATTAAGGGTAAGGAAAATGTAGTTGCCGATGCACTTTCACGAATATGCACGCTTGTCACTAAACTTGAGTTGAATGTTATTGGCTTTGAGCACATAAAAGACTTGTATGCTAATGATCCATCTTTTGCACCTCATTATGCTAAATGTTTGACGCACACATCTTGGGAACAATATTACATCAAGGATGGTTATCTTATGAGAGCTAACAAACTATGCATTCCCGAGTCTTCTCTTCGTTTTCTACTTTTGCAAGAGGCTCATGGAGGTGGACTCATGGGACACTTTGGACGTGACAAGACATTCGCCACGCTCTCCAAGAACTACTTTTGGCCCAAGATGTTCCACGGCATCTCACGTTTCACCACCCGATGCTCTACATGTTGCAAAGCTAAGTCTAAAACTCAATCTCATGGTCTTTACATGCCTCTTCCTATTCCCTATCAACCATGGGAATACATTAGTATGGATTTTGTACTTGGTTTGCCTAGGACTCAAAATGGAAAGGATTCCATGTTTGTCGTTGTGGACCAATTTTCTAAGATGGCACATTTCATTCCTTGCAACAAGATAGACGATGCTTCACATGTTGCAAATCTCTTTTGTAGGGAAATCTTGCGCCTCCATGGAGTACCAAAGACAATCGTCTCCGACCGCGACGTCAAGTTCTTGAGTTACTTTTGGAAGACTCTATGCGCCAAGCTCGGAATCAAGCTCTTGTTCTCATCCGCATACCATCCTCAAACCGACGGCCAAACGGAGGTGACGAACCGAACATTATCCACTCTACTTCGCGTGTTGATCAAGAAGAACATCAAGGAGTGGGAGGCGTGTCTACCCATCGCCGAGTACGCCTACAACCGTGCAAGACATTCAACTACCGGCAAGTCCCCCTTCGAGGTCGTCTACGGCTTCAACCCGTTGTCCCCATTGGACATTCTACCTCTCCCTCTACAAGAGCGCACCAACATGGATGTGAGTGCACGAGCAAGCTACATCAAGAAAATGCATGAGGATACAAGGCACAACATCGAGCGCCAAGTACAACGTCTAGCGTCCAAGCTCAACGTCAACAAGCAACCCAAGACATTCAACATTGGAGAACTAGTGTGGCTACACCTTCGCAAGGACCGCTTCCCCAACGAACGCAAGTCCAAGCTTCTCCGTCGAGCCGACGGACCCTTCAAGGTGCTAGCACGCTACAACAACAACGCTTACAAGATCGACCTCCCACGCGACAAGTACAACGTGAGCGACATCTTCAACGTCTCCGATCTCTCCCCGTACCATGGTGATGAGGATTTTGATCCGAGGTCGGATCTTTCCCAAGGGAGGGGAGATGATGCGGAGCATCCTTCGGTCATCCCCATGGATTCTACTTCGACTACTCAAGCTCCAAGTGGACCCATGACAAGAGCTAGAGCACGTGCCATACAATCCGAGGTTAACTCTCTCCTTGTCGAACTTCCCTTTGATCCACTTGAGACATGGCTTGATGAGGACATCAATACAATTGTTACACCCACAGCCCCTGCTGCTATACATACTGGACCAATTACTAGAGCTCGTGCACGCCAACTAAATTACCAGGTACTTTCGTTTCTTGGTAATGATTCTAATGTGATAGAGGCAAAGGTGTCCCGTCTTTCGATGAGATGATGGATATCGCTTTGGTGGCAGTCGACTTTGACGATCCGACTACGAACGTGCGAGGACGTCGCGCCTTAGCAATCGCTAAACCAACTCCGAGAGGTTATTGACCATGCCGGAGCACGATCAACCTGACCACGAGGGTCTGTTTCCTGCGAGCAAACGAAGAACAAGCAAGAAACTGAGATTGCAATCTGGATATTGCGAATATAAGATGAAAGCTTTATTGATCAAGGTGGGGTTCTGTGACGCCTTTGTCTGGTCGTTGAACACAAACGAAGTATGCGAAGTTGCAGCTATGGCGAACTTTAATCTAAACAAAACCCAAAGTCTAAACGATGCCCTAAGGGCTGTATATATGGAGGAAGAGAGGGGGGAATTTCGTGACCCTTGGTGGAGGGGTCCGAAATCAACCCTATCTCTTGTTTCCCCACACATACGGACTCTAAAAATAGCCTATACTTATGTATTTCGAAATTACATGGGCCTGGCCCAATAATAAGCTGACGCAGCACCTATAATAGCCTCGGGACGAAATTTATGAAGTGGCATCTTGTATATTTCGTCCAAGGCTTCATGCACCCATTATGGTGGCTTCAAAGTCCTTAAATCATCACTTGTAACTCCGTTCTTGTTCCCCTTACGCATGCCATCATCTCCGTGCTTGTTCTTAATCCAATGTTCATCCTTCTCCAAGCTAGGCCCTTCATTTGTAAGCAAAACAAATGTATCCAATTTAGGCAGCATCATATTCTCATGAACATTAGAATCATTACCAAGAAATGAAAGTACCTGGTAATTTAGTTGGCGTGCGCGAGCTCTAGTAATTGGTCCAGTATGTATAGCAGCAGGGGCTGTGGGTGTAACAATGGTATTGATGTCGTCATCATCCTCCCCTTCTTGAATTGAAGTCGTCCTCGACGGAAGTTCATCTTCCTCACCCAAATAAGGCTTCAAATCTGCAATGTTAAAAGTGGGACTAACCCCAAAATCTGCAGGCAGCTCAAGTTTATATGCATTATCATTTATTTTCTCTAATCAGGAAATCAGGAAATTTGCGCAAATCAGGAAATCTATCCTTACGCAAATGTAACCAAACAAGATCTCCAGGTGCAAACACAACATGTTTTCTACCCTTATCTCCAGCAAGTTTATATTTGGCATTCATACGCTCAATGTTTTCCTTAGTTAACTCATGCATTTTTAAAATCAATTCAGCACGTTGTTTAGCATCAAAATTAACCTTCTCCGAAGTTGGAAGAGGCAACAAATCAATAGGTGCACGAGGTAGGAAACCATACACAACTTCAAAAGGGCACATCTTAGTAGTAGAATGTAATGAACGATTATAAGCAAATTCAATATGAGGCAAGCATTCCTCCCACATTTTCTTATTATTCTTCAAAACAGCCCTAAGCATAGTAGACAACATTCTATTGACTACTTCAGTTTGTCCATCAGTTTGGGGGTGACAAGTAGTACTAAAAAGCAGTTTAGTCCCCAACTTAGCCCATAAACATCTCCAAAAGTGGCTAAGAAATTTAGTATCACGATCTGAAACAATAGTATTTGGCACACCATGCAAGCGCATAATTTCACGAAAGAACAAATCAGCAACATTAACAGCATCATCGCTTTTATGACATGGTATAAAGTGTGCCATTTTCGAGAATCTATCCACGACAACAAATATGCTATCCCTCCCCTTCTTTGTTCGAGGTAAACCTAAAACAAAGTCCATAGATATATCCTCCCAAGGAACACTAGGTACAGGCAAAGGCATATATAAACCATGAGGATTGAGTCGTGACTTAGCTTTTTGACATGTAGTGCAGCGAGCAATAAAACGCTCAACATCCCGTCTCATCTTTGGCCAAAAGAAATGTGTAGCAAGTACGTCCTCCGTCTTCTTCACGCCAAAGTGTCCCATTAATCCTCCTCCATGCGCCTCCTGCAACAACAAAAGACGAACGGAGCTAGCTGGAATGCATAGCTTGTTAGCACGAAACACAAATCCATCGTTAACGACGAACTTGTTCCACATTCTTCCTTCTTTACAATTCTGCATTACATCTTTAAAATTAGCATCATGCACATATTGATCTTTGATGGTCTCCAAACCAAATATTTTGAAGTCAAGTTGTGAAAGCATAGTATAGCGGCGAGACAATGCATCAGCAATAACATTTTCTTTTCCCTTCTTGTGTTTAATGACATAAGGAAAAGTCTCAATGAATTCAACCCATTTAGCATGTCTACGATTCAGTTTAGCTTGACTTTTAATATGTTTCAAAGATTCATGATCAGAATGTATAACAAATTCTTTGGGCCATAAATAATGTTGCCATGTTTCTAAAGTCCGAACAAGAGCATATAATTCTTTATCATAAGTAGAATAATTCAGACTAGGCCCACTCAATTTTTCAGAAAGGTATGCAACAGGTTTGCCATCTTGTAATAACACACCGCCTAATCCAATTCCACTAGCATCACATTCAAGCTCAAAAGTCTTATTAAAATCAGGAAGTTGGAGTAAAGGAGCATGTGTCAACTTATCTTTCAATACCGAGAAGGCTTCTTCCTGTGCGGTACCCCAAAGAAAAGGCACATCTTTCTTTGTAAGCTCATTGAGAGGTGCAGCAATGGTGCTGAAATCTCTCACAAAACGCCTATAGAATCCAGCGAGGCCAAGAAAACTCCTCACTTGTGTGACCGTTTTGGGTTGCGGCCAACTCTCAATAGCTTCAATCTTGGCTTTATCAACTTCAATTCCCTGTGGAGTAACAACATAGCCAAGAAAAGATACTCGGTCGGTGCAAAAGGTGCACTTCCCAAGGTTACCAAACAAACGTGCATCACGTAGAGCAATAAAAACAGCACGTAAATGTTCCAAATGTTAGTGACAGCAGGAGGCAAAGAGGAAGGCACGTCCTCGAATGAAAATAATGCCTCTTTGCACACAAAAGCATAGCAAACAGATTTGCTGAAATCTAGCTCATCAATATCAGATTTGGTGGCAAATAAACATGCACTTTTCAATTTAATTTCAGAAGCAACACTAGATGGTTTATTATTAGGCTTCATTTGCTGCTCAAATTCTTTTGCCACAATCTGATTTTCACTCTTATTCGTCTCCTGTTTTGCTTTATTAGCTCTATTAATATCATCTTTCAAAATGGAATCAGGAGTCATATGCAAAGTAATATTTTTATCCTTATGAACAAGAGTATAGTGATTGTTTCTACCATGGTGTACAGAATTTTTATCAAATTGCCATCGTCTACCAAGTAATAAGGAACATGCTTGCATAGGTACCACATCACAATCAACATAATCAGCATATGTAGAGATACTAAAATGCACACGAACAATACGTGTTACCTTAACCTTGCCGCTGTTGTTGAACCATTGGATGTAGTAAGGATGTGGATGTGGTCTTGTGGTGAGAGAAAGCTTCTCCACCATCTCCATGCTAGCCAAGTTGTTGCAGCTCCCTCCATCTATGATGATGCACACAGAACGTTCTTTCACAACTCCCTTGGTATGGAACAAATTGTGCCTCTGATTTTGCTCAGCTTGTGTGACCTGCACACTCAAAACACGTTGAGCAACTAAACATTCATATCTGACAGCGTCTTCAGGAGCCATGTATTGCGTCTCATGATCAGAATCATCTCCACCATGTTCTTCACGTGTAATAAGAGCCAAAGTCTCCTCATCATAGTCACTAGCGGACTCATATCCACCATCCGCGGTAGCAATCATCACACGCGGAGATTTGCATTCTCTCGCATAATGACCTCCTCCCTTACAACGACGACAAATAATATCACTTGTGTGCCCTGTTGATGCCATGGAAGAAGAAGAACGCTGTGCAGGCCCCGCAGGTGCGCTCTTGGCAGATAATGGTGGTTGTGCCTGTTTTCTTGTATCACGGCTCGAGGTGGCACCGGATGGAGGTGCTGGTGCAGTTGAAGTAGAAGATGCACGTGGTGGCCATGATGAAGGTCGGCCTGCATGATGAGGACATGACTACCTTGGATATGACCAAAAATATTGCATATATGCATATTTGTCAGGTGATTTCTAGTGCAAACTATTCAATAATCTATTTATGTTATCCAGAACAAAAATACTTCACACACTTTTGTGTTTTGTCTAATTGCAGGTGTATGGGACATTTGTACAATCGACATATGAAGATAAGGAAGAAAGAGATGTTTATTTGCTGTCCAAAAAGTTCTCTCACGTCACTTTTGGCCCAAGAGAAGATAGAGTCCAAGTCTCTCACGTTCTGGATTCAGATTCGGACTGCACAGACACGCCTGACTCAAAACGCACACAAGTTTTTCATACGGACTCCGAATTGGGTGATTCTTTTTTTGTTGGAAACTAGATTTCGTGCACTTTCCAACCCAATTGGAATCACCTTCAAATTCGTCTGGAGCGTTGAGTTGTGGACGAAACAATCTGATGCTGCAGCAGAATCCGAGTCAAACTACAAGTCCAAAGGTGTTACATCACCTCCACTTGGGCCCATTGGCCTTGTACGACCTAGATTTAGTTTTAGGCTGCCTTGGGACGTCCTCCCACCTCCTTGGCCGCCACCCCTTGCTCCTATATAAGTAGATCCATCTAGTAGCTTTTCCTTGGGATTTGTTTAGTTAAAAGTTAGCCATTGCAACTTCGTGTACTTCGTTTGTGTCCAACGACCAGACCAAGACCGCTTACGGATCCCCACCATTATCAATACCTCATATATATTTGCGATATTCAGATTGCTTTATCATATTCTTGCTCGTTCTTCGATTGCTTGCAGGAATAGACCTTCGTGGTCAGGCTGACCGTGCTTCCGGCATCGTCAGTAACCTCAGGAGATTGCTTTAGCGATTGCTAAGGCGCAACGTCGTGCACGTTTGTAGTCGGATCGTCAAAGTCGTCTCCACCGAATCGATAGTTATCATCTCATCGAAAGATCGGGACACCCCCGCCTCTATCAAGTGGTATCAGTTTTCAGGTTGCTCGGTGAGAATTTCCAGTTTTCCTAGATTAGATTTATTTTCTTACCTATTGTCCAAGAAAAATCCACAAAAAAGAGGTAGATCTATTCATCCTTTGTCCAAGCCAGTCTGAGCCTTTGCAATTTTCTTTTCATTGCTTGCATAGTTGAATTATCGGTTACATCGTCGTGTCGAGTTGCTGGTCTTAGTGTCTAGGTCGTTTAGAGTTTCAAGTTCTGTTCACATTAGTCACGTCGCCGCTGCATCGTTATCCCTTCCGCTGTCCACCACTCATCCATCAATTTCCTCCACGTGCTACCCACCGTTCATTGTCATAATCATAGTTGAGATCGTTCCCATCTTCGCTTGATCCAATCTACATCTTATCTAGTTTGTTTTGGAAAGAGGGAGAGAGAAAAAAAGATAGAGAAAAAAAAACGAGAGAAAAAAAAGTAAAAAAAAAGTCAAAGAAAAAGAGAGAGAAGAAAAAGAAAAAAAAAGCGTGAGAAAAAAAAAAGAAGAAAAAAAATCGGATCTATCTAGAATCAATCTCGTACCTGAATTCGGATTGGAATCTGTTTTGCGCACTGTTCAGTAAAACAGGTGTATCTTCCTCATACGAAGTCCGTTTTGGCTCCGTGAGTAATCAAATTGAAGCTAGCGACGAGCCGCATCTAAATAGTTGCAGAAGCTAGTTCAATATTTGACACCTCAAAATCGGCTTCTAAATAGGTCTTTTTGCCCTCTGAAGTTCGTGAACACAGCTTGTTCCAATTTTTCAGGCCAGTTTTAGAATTCTTTGACTCCTCATATCAACTCGGAATTGAGTGATTCTTTTTGCATTGGAAAGCTTGAGTTAGTAGCATTCTTTGAAAGAATTTATCAGAAAATTGGCTCAAACTTTTCAAGAGGAAAGTTGGAGAGAGAGTTGTTGTATATCCTGTTTGGCAGTTGTTTTTCATCATTATCTTTACTGCCGTTGTGATCTTCACTTATATCTTGCTGTCCAGAGCTACTTAGTATCCTTCATTGATGCTAGTTGTGCTACGCCGTGACCTCATTAGTGTTCTAGGCTCGCGTCTCTAGTCCGGTCTAGCCTAGGACCAGCACAGTACCGTCGTTGAGCGTTTATTCAACATTGCATCTTTGAATTGATTATTGCTAATCTTTTGCTACCATATATAGCCAACCTAGCTCCACATATTTCTACACCGTGTATACGTACGCTCCCCTGGCAATCGCTTTACTCAATATTCGGAGTTACTTGACACCGCTGGTTGCCGATCACCGCCTGCTGCATGGTAAAAACTTGTAAGACATTGATATTTGCTTTACTGTGAGCGTTTTACCACCACATCCTAGTAGTTATAGGAACATTATTTTTGGGTTTTGTTTCTTGTTCTACTAATCATGACAGGATCCAGAGTCAATTCATGGGCTTTGTCGATCGCGGGAGACGTGCCACCACCTTTGCAAATACCACAACCGTCACGAGAGGTGCACAAACATCCAAATGCACATGATCAGGTTAATGTATCTATACCACCATTTAATGGCCGTTTTAAACCTGCTTTATATATTGAATGGGAGTTCGACATAAAAAATATATTTGCTTCCCATAATTTCAATGAACATAAAAAGGTTAAGGTTGCGGTTGGTTCTTTCACTGGTTATGCTTTGGTTTGGTGGAGTGAATATTGTCGGTTACACCCTTATTATATACCTACTACTTGGGATGATTTGAAACTTGCCATGCGACATACTTTTGTCCCTGCTTATTATACTCGTGACATGATTAAGAAGTTGCAACACTTAAAACAAGGTAGTGAAACTGTAACAAAATGATGATTTACAAACTACCTTGTTGCATTCCTCTTTAGAAGAAAGTGAAGATGATTTTATGGATAGATTTTGGGGAGGATTAAACCGTGATATTCAAGAGATACTAATTCATGAAGAGTGTTATCCTATGGACCATTTGTTTCATCTTGCTTGCAAAGCTGAACAGGAAATAAAACGACGTGTTGGCCACGAGGAGAACAAGCGCACGGTGCACATTCCAAGAGTTGATATGATTGTTCATTCAACTACTAGGCATACTATGACAACCACATCCGTTGTTGTCAGGACTACATCACCTCCACCATGTGACACATCGCCCCCGAGAGTGGCTACATCATCTGAGTTGATCATAAGAGGTAATGACACAGGTACTGATCTTCCATCTCTACATGAGAATGATGAATGCCTTGTCAATTTGAATGCACCATCTGATGAGCTACCCACTACTTTGATCACACCACCTATTTTAGAGGACTACGTTGATAATTTGACTTTGCCATGTGATCAATCAACTGAAATACCAACAATTTTGAGTGCACCCATTGAATTAACTATTGATGCAAAAGAACCAATGTTTAATCATTTTGATATGACCTCTAATCTTGGTGATGATTCTGTGTTGAATGACTTATTGCATGTTTGCTTATTTAAGCATGTTGTGGCATGTAAATTTGATGCAAGTAAGGTTTATTCACCAATGTTGGGATGGTTTAATGATGAACATTGTCAATCTTTTGAAATGAATAAGAGCTTCACTTATATGTGCAAACTGAGTTGCAATATTTTCATGCCTTCTACGTCTTGTGCTAATTTTTTGGCTTTATATTTTATAAACTATGCAAGTTACTCATCTATTCATGTGTCATATATGCAAAAATCAAGGGAAGTAAAAATGGATGACATATACATATACAACATGTACACCTTGTCTCTTTTGTTAACCACATTTCAGATTAAGCAACGCCGAGGACGGCTTTATTTTCAAGAAGGGGAGGATGATGAGGACATGACTACCTTGGATATGACCAAAAATATTGCATATATGCATATTTGTCAGGTGATTTCTAGTGCAAACTATTCAATAATCTATTTATGTTATCCAGAACAAAAATACTTCACACACTTTTGTGTTTTGTCTAATTGCAGGTGTATGGGACATTTGTACAATCGACATATGAAGATAAGGAAGAAAGAGATGTTTATTTGCTGTCCAAAAAGTTCTCTCACGTCACTTTTGGCCCAAGAGAAGATAGAGTCCAAGTCTCTCACGTTCTGGATTCAGATTCGGACTGCACAGACACACCTGACTCAAAACGCACACAAGTTTTTCATACGGACTCCGAATTGGGTGATTCTTTTTTTGTTGGAAACTAGATTTCGTGCACTTTCCAACCCAATTGGAATCACCTTCAAATTCGTCTGGAGCGTTGAGTTGTGGACGAAACAATCTGATGCTGCAGCAGAATCCGAGTCAAACTACAAGTCCAAAGGTGTTACATCACCTCCACTTGGGCCCATTGGCCTTGTACGACCTAGATTTAGTTTTAGACTGCCTTGGGACGTCCTCCCACCTCCTTGGCCGCCACCCCTTGCTCCTATATAAGTAGATCCATCTAGTAGCTTTTCCTTGGGATTTGTTTAGTTAAAAGTTAGCCATTGCAACTTCGTGTACTTCGTTTGTGTCCAACGACCAGACCAAGACCGCTTACGGATCCCCACCATTATCAATACCTCATATATATTTGCGATATTCAGATTGCTTTATCATATTCTTGCTCGTTCTTCGATTGCTTGCAGGAATAGATCTTCGTGGTCAGGCTGACCGTGCTTCCGGCATCGTCAGTAACCTCAGGAGATTGCTTTAGCGATTGCTAAGGCGCAACGTCGTGCACGTTTGTAGTCGGATCGTCAAAGTCGTCTCCACCAAATCGATAGTTATCATCTCATCGAAAGATCGGGACACCCCCGCCTCTATCAGATAGGGTTGATTTCGGACCCCTCCACCAAGGGCCACGAAATTCCCCCTCTCTTCCTCCATATATACAGCCCTTAGGGCACCGTTTAGACTTTGGGTTTTGTTTAGATTAAAAGTTCGCCATAGCTGCAACTTCGCGTACTTCGTTTGTGTTCAACGACCAGACAAAGGCGTCACAGAACCCCACCTTGATCAATAAAGCTTTCATCTTATATTCGCAATATCCAGATTGCAATCTTAGTTTCTTGCTTGTTCTTCGTTTGCTCGCAGGAAACAGACCCTCGTGGTCAGGTTGATCGTGCTCCGGCGTGGTCAATAACCTCTCGGAGTTGGTTTAGCGATTGCTAAGGCGCGAGGTCCTCGCATGTTCGTAGTCGGATCGTCAAAGTCGACTTCCACCAAAGCGATATCCATCATCTCATCGAAAGACGGGACACCTTTGCCTCTATCAAGTGGTATCAGATTTCCAGGTTGCTCGGTGAGATTTTACAGTTTTTCGTTGTTTAGATCGAGTCTGTTCTTCATACCTATAGTCCACGAAAAAGCCACAAAAAAAATTAGGGTTAGTTCATCATATCCGAACCAATCTGACCCTTTGCATAATCTTTTTAGGGTTTTGCTTTGTTGAATTTGCGGTTGCATCGTCGTGTCTAGTTGCTGGTCTTAGAGTCTAGTCTTTTAGAGTTTCGAGTTCTGGTCATAAGTTGTCACGCCGCCGCCGCACCATCATCATCATCCCTGCCATCTACCACCATCGCTTATCCGCCACCGCTTCGAATCCGTATCCATATACCACCACAGCTGTCATATACCACCACCGCTGCCATCTACCACCATATATCCACCACCAATCCGAGTTCTTGTCATATTAGGTTTGTTTTCGAGATCCATCTAGATTCCGATTCGTGTTTCCTTGCCGGAGTAGGTTTCGGAAAAAAAAAGAGTCCGGAAACCACGCTCCGTTTAGGCCTAGAATTTTTCGAAAACGCATTTTTCGAAAAAATTTCTGGCTATCCTATTTTTAGGTGTTTCTGAGTGTTTTGAGACAGGTGCCATTATAGAAAGTTTTTTTTGACCCGTTTCCAGTTTTTCGGTCCGGGCAGTCGAAAAAAAAAATTAGTCGAAAAAATGTCGTGCCCATCCTGTCAGTTTGAGCTAGGAAGAGTTTTGAGACACTCGCAATTATAGTGATTTTTCGCAAAAAAAAAGAGCGAAAAAAAATTCCAGAGTGTGCTTTTCCCTTCTTTACGTGCCGCGTCGTGATTTTGTTGGTGTTCTAGGCTCGCGTCTCTAGCACAGTCTAGCCTAGGACCAGCACAGTACCGTCGTTGAGCGTTTATTCAACTTTGCATCCCTGAATTGATTATTGCTGACCATTTTTGCTACCATATTATAAGCCTTCCCAGCTCCACATACATCTACGTCGTGCGTTTGACTCTCCCTGGCAATCGCTCTATCCAAGCTTTGAGAGTTTTTGACTACAACGGTTGCCGATCACCGCCAGCTGCTGGTAAGAACTGGTAAGAATTTGAGATTTGCTTGACGGATTTGTGACACCCACCATGATAGAGGCAAAGGTGTCCCGTCTTTCGATGAGATGATGGATATCGCTTTGGTGGAAGTCGACTTTGACGATCCGACTAGGAACGTGCGAGGACGTCGCGCCTTAGCAATCGCTAAACCAACTCCGAGAGGTTATTGACCACGCCGGAGCACGATCAACCTGACCACGAGGGTCTGTTTCCTGCGAGCAAACGAAGAACAAGCAAGAAACTAAGATTGCAATCTGGATATTGCGAACATAAGATGAAAGCTTTATTGATCAAGGTGGGGTTCTGTGACGCCTTTGTCTGGTCGCTGAACACAAACGAAGTACGCGAAGTTGCAGCTATGGCGAACTTTTAATCTAAACAAAACCCAAAGTCTAAATAGTGCCCTAAGGGCTGTATATATGGAGGAAGAGAGGGGGAATTTCGTGGCCCTTGGTGGAGGGGTCCGAAATCAACCCTATCTCTTGTTTCCCCACACATACGGACTCTAAAAATAGCCTATACCTATGTATTTCGAAATTACATGGGCCTGGCCCAATAAAAAGGTGACGCGGCACCTATAATAGCCTCGGGACGAAATTTATGAAGTGGCATCTTGTATATTTCGTCCAAGGCTTCATGCACCCATTATGGTGGCTTCAAAGTCCTGAAATCATCACTTGTAACTCCGTTCTTGTTCCCCTTGCGCATGGCATCATCTCCATGCTTGTTCTTGCTCCAATGTTCATCCATCTCCAAGTTAGGCCCTTCATTTGTAAGCAAAACAAATGTATCCAATTTAGGCAGCATCATATTCTCATGAACATTAGAATCATTACCAAGAAACGAAAGTACCTGATAATTTAATTGGCGTGCGCGAGCTCTAGTAATTGGTCCCGTATATGTAGCAGTAGGGGCTGTGGGTGTAACAATGGTATTGATGTCCTCATCATCCTCCCCTTCTTGAAATGAAGTCGTCCTCGACGGAAACTCATCTTCCTCACCGAAATAAGGCTTCAAATCTGCAATGTTAAAAGTGGGACTAACCCCAAAATCTGCAGGCAGCTCAAGTTTATATGCATTATCATTTATTTTCTCTAACACCTTAAAGGGACCATCAGCACGTGGCATTAGCTTTGATTTGCGCAAATCAGGAAATCTATCCTTACGCAAATGTAACCAAACAAGATCTCCAGGTGCAAACACAACATGTTTTCTACCCTTATCTCCAGCAAGTTTATATTTAGCATTCATACGCTCAATGTTTTCCTTAGTTAACTCATGCATTTTTAAAATCAATTCAGCACGTTGTTTAGCATCAAAATTAACCTTCTCCGAAGATGGAAGAGGCAACAAATCAATAGGTGCACGAGGTAGGAAACCATACACAACTTCAAAAGGGCACATCTTAGTAGTAGAATGCAATGAACGATTATAAGCAAATTCAATATGAGGCAAGCATTCCTCCCACATTTTCTTATTATTCTTCAAAACAGCCCTAAGCATAGTAGACAACGTTCTATTGACTACTTTAGTTTGTCCATCAGTTTGGGGGTGACAAGTAGTACTAAAAAGCAGTTTAGTCCCCAACTTAGCCCATAAACATCTCCAAAAGTGGCTAAGAAATTTAGTATCACGATATGAAACAATAGTATTTGGCACACCATGCAAGCGAATAATTTCAGGAAAGAACAAATCAGCAACATTAACAGCATCATCGCTTTTATGACATGGTATAAAGTGTGCCATTTTCGAGAATCTATCCACGACAACAAATATGCTATCCCTCCCCTTCTTTGTTCGAGGTAAACCTAAAACAAAGTCCATAGATATATCCTCCCAAGGAACACTAGGTACAGGCAAAGGCATATATAAACCATGAGGATTGAGTCGTGACTTAGCTTTTTGACATGTAGTGCATCGAGCAATAAAACGCTCAACATCCCGTCTCATCTTTGGCCAAAAGAAATGTGTAGCAAGTACGTCCTCCGTCTTCTTCATGCCAAAGTGTCCCATTAATCCTCCTCCATGCGCCTCCTGCAACAACAAAAGACGAACGGAGCTAGTTGGAATGCATAGCTTGTTAGCACGAAACACAAATCCATCGTTAACGACGAACTTGTTCCACATTCTTCCTTCTTTACAATTCTGCATTACATCTTTAAAATCAGCATCATGCACATATTGATCTTTGATGGTCTCCAAACCAAATATTTTGAAGTCAAGTTGTGAAAGCATAGTATAGCGGCGAGACAATGCATCAACAATAACATTTTCTTTTCCCTTCTTGTGTTTAATGACATAAGGAAAAGTCTCAATGAATTCAACCCATTTAGCATGTCTACGATTCAGTTTAGCTTGACTTTTAATATGTTTCAAAGATTCATGATCAGAATGTATAACAAATTCTTTGGGCCATAAATAATGTTGCCATGTTTCTAAAGTCCGAACAAGAGCATATAATTCTTTATCATAAGTAGAATAATTCAGACTAGGCCCACTCAATTTTTCAGAAAAGTATGCAACGGGTTTGCCATCTTGTAATAACACACCGCCTAATCCAATTCCACTAGCATCACATTCAAGCTCAAAAGTATTATTAAAATCAGGAAGTTGGAGTAAAGGAGCATGTGTCAACTTATCTTTCAATATCGAGAAGGCTTCTTCCTGTGCGGTACCCCAAAGAAAAGGCACATCTTTCTTTGTAAGCTCATTGAGTGGTGCAGCAATGGTGCTGAAATCTCTCACAAAACGCCTATAGAATCCAGCGAGGCCATGAAAACTCCTCACTTGTGTGACCGTTTTGGGTTGCGGCCAACTCTCAATAGCTTCAATCTTGGCTTTATCAACTTCAATTCCCTGTGGAGTAACAACATAGCCAAGAAAAGATACTCGGTCGGTGCAAAAGGTGCACTTCCCAAGGTTACCAAACAAACGTGCATCACGTAGAGCAATAAAAACAGCACGTAAATGTTCCAAATGTTCTTCCAAAGATCTGCTATAAATCAATATGTCATCAAAGTAAACTACCACAAATCGTCCAATGAAAGCACGTAAAACTTCGTTCATTAATCTCATGAAAGTACTAGGTGCATTAGTTAACCCAAAAGGCATGACTAACCACTCATATAATCCAAACTTAGTTTTGAATGCGGTTTTCCATTCATCTCCCAATTTCATACGAATTTGATGGTATCCACTACGTAAATCAACTTTGGAGAATATTGTAGAGCCACTCAATTCATCAAGCATATCATCTAGCCTAGGAATAGGATGACGATAACGAATAGTAATATTATTAATGCCTCTACAATCAACACACATACGTGATGTACCATCCTTTTTCGGCACTAGAATAATAGGAACAGCACAAGGACTAAGGGATTCGCGTATATAACCTTTGTCGAGAAGCTCTTGTACTTGACGCATAATCTCCTTCGTCTCCTCTGGATTGGTACGGTATGGTGCACGGTTTGGCAGTGAAGCACCGGGAATTAAGTCAATCTGATGCTCAATCCCTCGAATAGGCGGTAATCCCGGTGGCACGTCTTGTGGAAAAACGTCAGCGAACTCCTGCAAAATGTTAGTGACAGCAGGAGGCAAACTTTTAACTAAACAAATCCCAAAGTCTAAACGATGCCCTAAGGGCTGTATATATGGAGGAAGAGGGGGGAATTTCGTGGCCCTTGGTGGAGGGGTCCGAAATCAACCCTATATCTTGTTTCCCCACACATACGGACTCTAAAAATAGCCTATACTTATGTATTTCGAAATTACATGGGCCTGGCCCAATAATAAGGTGACGCAGCACCTAAAATAGCCTCGGGACGAAATTTATGAAGTGGCATCTTGTATATTTCGTCCAAGGCTTCATGCACCCATTATGGTGGCTTCAAAGTCCTGAAATCATCACTTGTAACTCCGTTCTTGTTCCCCTTGCGCATGCCATCATCTCCATGCTTGTTCTTGCTCCAATGTTCATCCTTCTCCAAGCTAGGCCCTTCATTTGTAAGCAAAACAAATGTATCCAATTTAGGCAGCATCATATTCTCATGAACATTAGAATCATTACCAAGAAACGAAAGTACCTGGTAATTTAGTTGGCGTGCACGAGCTCTAGTAATTGGTCCAGTATGTATAGCAGCAGGGCCTGTGGGTGTAACAATGGTATTGATGTCCTCATCAGTTGACTTCCACCAAAGCGATATCCATCCTCTCATCGAAAGACGGGACACCTTTGCCTCTATCACCCACTCAATTTTTCAGAAAAGTATGCAACAGGTTTGCCATCTTGTAATAACACACCTCCTAATCCAATTCCACTAGCATCACATTCAAGCTCAAAAGACTTATTAAAATCAGGAAGTTGGAGTAAAGGAGCATGTGTCAACTTATCTTTCAATACCCGTGAAGGCTTCTTCCTGTGCGGTACCCCAAAGAAAAGGCACATCTTTCTTTGTAAGCTCATTGAGAGGTGCAGCAATGGTGCTGAAATCTCTCACAAAACGCCTATAGAATCTAGCGAGGCCAAGAAAACTCCTCACTTGTGTGACCGTTTTGGGCTGCGGCCAACTCTCAATAGCTTCAATCTTGGCTTTATCAACTTCAATTCCCTGTGGAGTAACAACATAGCCAAGAAAAGATACTCGGTCGGTGCAAAAGGTGCACTTCCCAAGGTTACCAAACAAACGTGCATCACGTAGAGCAATAAAAACAGCACGTAAATGTTCCAAATGTTCTTCCAAAGATCTGCTACAAATCAATATGTCATCAAAGTAAACTACCACAAATCGTCCAATGAAAGCACGTAAAACTTCGTTCATTAATCTCATGAAAGTACTAGGTGCATTAGTTAACCCAAAAGGCATGACTAACCACTCATATAATCCAAACTTAGTTTTGAATGCTGTTTTCCATTCATCTCCCAATTTCATACGAATTTGATGGTATCCACTACGCAAATCAACTTTGGAGAATATTGTAGAGCCACTCAATTCATCAAGCATATCATCTAGCCTAGGAATAGGATGACGATAACGAATAGTAATATTATTAATGCCTCTACAATCAACACACATACGTGATGTACCATCCTTTTTCGGCACTAGAATAATAGGAACAGCACAAGGACTAAGGGATTCGCGTATATAACCTTTGTCGAGAAGCTCTTGTACTTGACGCATAATCTCCTTCGTCTCCTCTGGATTGGTAAGGTATGGTGCACGGTTTGGCAGTGAAGCACCGGGAATTAAGTCAATCTGATGCTCAATCCCTCGAATAGGCGGTAATCCCGGTGGCACGTCTTGTGGAAAGACGTCAGCGAACTCCTGCAAAATGTTAGCGACAGCAGGAGGCAAAGAGGAAGGCACGTCCTCGAATGAAAATAATGCCTCTTTGCACACAAAAGCATAGCAAACAGATTTGCTGAAATCTAGCTCATCAATATCAGATTTGGTGGCAAATAAACATGCACTTTTCAATTTAATTTCAGAAGCAACACTAGATGGTTTATTATTAGGCTTCATTTGTTGCTCAAATTCTTTTGCCACAATCTGATTTTCACTCTTATTCGTCTCCTATTTTGCTTTATTAGCTCTATTAATATCATCTTTCAAAATGGAATCAGGAGTCATAGGAAGCAAAGTAATAATTTTATCCTTATGAACAAGAGTATAGTGATTGTTTCTACCATGGTGTATAGAATTTTTATCAAATTGCCATGGTCTACCAAGTAATAAGGAACATGCTTGCATAGGTACCACATCACAATCAACATAATTAGCATATGCAGAGATACTAAAATGCACACGAACAGTACGTGTTACCTTAATCTTGCCGCTGTTGTTGAACCATTGGATGTAGTAAGGATGTGGATGTGGTCTTGTGGTGAGAGAAAGCTTCTCCACCATCTCCATGCTAGCCAAGTTGTTGCAGCTCTCTCCGTCTATGATGACGCGCACAGAACGTTCCTTCACAACTCCCTTGGTATGGAACAAATTGTGCCTCTGATTTTGCTCAGCTTGTGTGATCTGCACACTCAAAACACATTGAGCAACTAAACATTCATACCTGTCAGCGTCTTCAGGAGCCATGTATTGCGTCTCATGATCAGAATCATCTCCACCATGTTCTTCACGTGTAATAAGAGCCAAAGTCTCCTCATCATAGTCACTAGCAGACTCATATCCACCATCCGCGGTAGCAATCATCACACGCGGAGATTTGCATTCTCTCGCATAATGACCTCCTCCCTTACAACGACGACAAATAATATCACTTGTGTGCCCTGTTAATGCCATGGAAGAAGAAGAACGCTGTGCAGGCCCCACAGGTGCGCTCTTGGCAGATAATGGTGGTTGTGCCTGTTTTCTTGTATCACGGCTGGAGGTGGCACCGGATGGAGGTGCTGGTGCAGTTGAAGTAGAAGATGCACGTGGTGTCCATGATGAAGGTCGGCCTGCAGAAAAGTTAGTTCGCCCCAATGCTTGTCGATCCTGCACTTCACGTTCAGCTTTACAAGCAAGATGGAATAAACGAGTGATATTAGTATACTGCTTATAGTCTAGAATGGTCTGAATCTCTCTATTTAATCCACCCAGAAAACGTGCAAGCATAGCTTCATTCTCCTCAACAATACCACATCTAATCATGCCAGTTTGTAATTCCTGATAACATTCTTCTACAGAATTTTTCCCTTGTCTTAAATGCTGCAATTTTTGAAGCAATTCACGTTGATAATATGGTGGAACCCAACGCGTACGCATAGCAGTTTTCAAAGCAGCCCAAGTAGTTGGAATAGGATATAATCTACAATATTCAGACCACCATACACATGCAAAACTAGTGAAAGCACAAACAGTAGCTGCAACTCGTCTCTCCTCAAGATATTGTAAACATGTAAATCGTTGTTCAGTTTCTAACTCCCAAGTAAGATATATATCAGGAACATATCTACCCTCAAATGGTGGAATATTCAATTTCAGTTGAGGAATATGGACATCATCTCGTACCTGAGGTGGTGGTGCAGGCCTACCATTACGAATATATACCTGAGGTCGACCTGCTGGTGGTGGTACAGGTGGCTGCACGTAGTGCTGATTTTGATCAACCTCATCCTCATAATCTCCCACATAATCATCCTCCTCCGCATCAGCAGCAGGAGCCACAGAAGTATCAACAGCAGCACCAACAGTTTGGCCAAACGCAAAAGGAACACGGCTTGCTCGGCGGAGGTCTGTTTCGCGACGTGGAGGTAGTCGCTGTTGTTGTTGTTGGAGCGGTGCGTTAGGTGCAGCGGGTGGTGGTGGTGGAAGACGCGCGAGCAATTCATTAAACTTGTTATCGAGCTTTGTTTCGAACGTATTCTCAAGGCCAGTGATCTTCTCCAAGGCCTCTTCAAAATTGTTCAGCACATCTTGCACCTGTTCAGTCATCATTTGCTGAAACTTATCAGGAAGCTCCTTGTTCGATAAATTCTCCCAGTCAATCTCGTCGGCTTGTGATCCTGGCATGGTTAGCAGCAATAGAAACACACAAGAATATGATCCTACAGACTACGAACAAGTGGTGGTGGTGGGTGTCACAAATCCGTCAAGCAAAACTCAAATTCTTACCAGTTCTTACCCAGCAACAGACGGTGATCGGCAACCGTTGTAGTCAAAACTCTCAAAGCTTGGATAGAGCGATTACCAGGGAGAGTCAAACGCACGACGTAGATGTATGTGGAGCTGGGAAGGCTTATAATATGGTAGCAAAAAGGGTCAGCAATAATCAATTCAGAGATGCAAAGTTGAATAAACGCTCAACGACGGTACTGTGCTGGTCCTAGGCTAGACTGTGCTAGAGACGCGAGCCTAGAACACCAACAAAATCACGGTGCGGCACGTAAACAAGGGAGGAGCACACTCTGAATTTTTTTTCTCTTTTTTTTGCACTTTTTTTTCTCTTTTTTTTGCTCCGCAACAAATTTTTTTCGAAAAAGTCTACAAATGGTCTAAAAACTGCCTAGCCAGAATTTTCCAGACTTAGTTTTTTTTTGAAATTGGAACTATTTTTCTTCTGCGGATGGCTCGGAAGTTGGGGAGTCCTTCTCTGTCACGACTCGGAGTGTCGCGTGATCTGGAAATCGAGAACAATGCAACAATTACTGGACTCGGACTAGGACTGGTGGCGGAGATGAATTTGGTGGAACTCGGACTGGTGGCGAAGACGAATCTGGAGGAAGACGGACAGGTGGCGGATATATGTTGCAGGTGAACTCGGATTGGCGTGATGGCGGCGGATATGTGGTGGCGTATATGGATTCGGATTGACGGTGAATATGTGGTGGTGGTATATGGCAACAGCGACGATGATGATGCGGTGGTGATATATGGCAGCGGCGACGTGACAACCTGTGAACAGAACTCGAAACTCTAAAAGACTAGACGCTAAGACCAGCAACTGGACACGACGATGCAACCGCAAATTCAACAAAGCAAATACAGAAAAGATTATGCAAGGCTCAGATTGGTTCGGATGGGATGAACTAACCCTAATTTCTTTTTGGCTTTTTCGTGGACTATAGGTATGAAGAACAGACTCGATCTAAACTACGAAAAACTATAAAATCTCACCGAGCAACCTGGAAATCTGATACCACTTGATAGAGGCAAAGGTGTCCCGTCTTTCGATAAGATGATGGATATCGCTTTGGTGGAAGTCGACTTTGACGATCCGACTACGAACGTGCGAGGACGTCGCGCCTTAGCAATCGCTAAACCAACTCCGAGAGGTTATTGACCACGCCGGAGCACGATCAACCTGACCACGAGGGTCTGTTTCCTACGAGCAAACGAAGAACAAGCAAGAAACTAAGATTGCAATCTGGATATTGCGAATATAAGATGAAAGCTTTATTGATCAAGGTGGGGTTCTGTGACGCCTTTGTCTGGTCGTTGAACACAAACGAAGTACGCGAAGTTGCAGCTATGGCGAACTTTTAATCTAAACAAAACCCAAAGTCTAAACGGTGCCCTAAGGGCTGTATATATGGAGGAAGAGAGGGGGAATTTCGTGGCCCTTGGTGGAGGGGTCCGAAATCAACCCTATCTCTTGTTTCCCCACACATACGGACTCTAAAAATAGCCTATACCTATGTATTTCGAAATTACATGGGCCTGGCCCAATAAAAAGGTGACGCAGCACCTATAAAAGCCTCGGGACGAAATTTATGAAGTGGCATCTTGTATATTTCGTCCAAGGCTTCATGCACCCATTATGGTGGCTTCAAAGTCCTGAAATCATCACTTGTAACTACGTTCTTGTTCCCCTTGCGCATGGCATCATCTCCATGCTTGTTCTTGCTCCAATGTTCATCCTTCTCCAAGCTAGGCCCTTCATTTGTAAGCAAAACAAATGTATGCAATTTAGGCAGCATCATATTCTCATGAACATTAGAATCATTACCAAGAAACGAAAGTACCTGATAATTTAATTGGCGTGCGCGAGCTCTAGTAATTGGTCCCGTATATGTAGCAGTAGGGGCTGTGGGTGTAACAATGGTATTGATGTCCTCATCACACCACCACCTCTTGTTAGTAGTCTGTAGGATCATATTCTTGTGTTTCTATTGCTGCTAACCATGCCAGATCACAAGCCGACGAGACTGACTGGGAGAACATGACGAATAAGGATTTGCATGATAAATTTCAGCAAATGATGAGTGGACAGGTGCAAGACGTGCTAAACAGATTTGAAGAGGCCATGGAGAAGATTGATGGCATGGAGAAGCCGTTCGAAACAAAGCTCGATAACAAGTTTAATGAATTGCTCGCGCGTCTTCCACCACCACCACCCGCTGCACCTAACGCACCTCTCCAACAACAACAACGACGACTACCTCCACGTCGCGAAATAGACCTCCGCCGAGCGAGCCGTCTTCCTCTTGCGTTTGGCCAAACTGTTGGTGCTGCTGTTGATACTTCTCTGGCTCCTGCTGCTGATGCGGAGGAGGATGATTATGTGGGAGATTACGAGGATGAGGTTGCTCAAAATCAGAACTATGTGCAACCACCAGCACCACCACCAGCAGGTCGACCTCAGGTATATATTCGTAATGGTAGGCCTGCACCACCACCTCAGGTACGAGATGATGTCCATATTCCTAAACTGAAATTGATTATTCCACCATTTGAGGGTAGATATGTTCCTGATATATATCTTACTTGGGAGTTAGAAACTGAACAACGTTTTACATGTTTACAATATCCCGAGGAGAGACGGGTTGCTGCTGCTGTTTGTGCTTTCACTAGTTTTGCATGTGTCTGGTGGTCTGAACATTGTAGATTATATCCTATTCCAACTACTTGGGCTGCTTTGAAAACTGCTATGCGTACGCGTTGGGTTCCACCATATTATCAACATGAATTGCTTCAAAAACTGCAGCGTTTAAGACAAGGAAAATTTTTTGTAGAAGAATATTATCAGGAATTACAAACTGGCATGATTCGATGTGGTATTGTTGAGGAGAATGAAGCTATGCTTGCACGTTTTTTGGGTGGATTAAATAGAGAGATTCAGACCATTCTAGACTATAAGGAGTATACTAATATCACTCGTTTATTCCATCTTGCTTGTAAAGCTGAACGTGAAGTGCAGGATCGACAAGCATTGGCGCGAACTAACTTTTGTGCAGGCCGACCTTCATCATGGACACCGCGTGCATCTTCTACTTCAACTGCACCAGCACCTCAATCAGGTGCCTCCTACAGCCGTTGATTAGGACATGACTACCTTGGATATGACCAAAAATATTGCATATATGCATATTTGTCAGGTGATTTCTAGTGAAACTATTCAATAATCTATTTATGTTATGGGACATTTGTACAATCCACATATGAAGATAAGGAAGAAAGAGATGTTTATTTGCTGTCCAAAAAGTTCTCTCACGTCACTTTTGGTCCAAGAGAAGATAGAGTCCAAGTCTCTCACGTTCTGGATTCAGATTCGGACTGCACAGACATACCTGACTCAAAACGCACACAAGTTTTTCATACGGACTCCGAATTGGGTGATTCTTTTTTTGTTGGAAACTAGATTTCGTGCACTTTCCAACCCAATTGGAATCACCTTCAAATTCGTCCGGAGCGTTGAGTTGTGGACGAAACAATCTGATGCTGCAGCAGAATCCGAGTCAAACTACAAGTCCAAAGGTGTTACATCACCTCCACTTGGGCCCATTGGCCTTGTACGACCTAGATTTAGTTTTAGGCTGCCTTGGGACGTCCTCCCACCTCCTTGGCCTCCACCCCTTGCTCCTATATAAGTAGATCCATCTAGTAGCTTTTTCCTGGGGATTTGTTTAGTTAAAAGTTAGCCATTGCAACTTCGTGTATTTCGTTTGTGTCCAACGACCAGACCAAGACCGCTTACGGATCCCCACCTTTATCAATACTTCATACATATTCGCAATATTCAGATTGCCTTTATCATATTCTTGCTCGTTCTTCGATTGCTTGCAGGAATAGACCTTCGTGGTCAGGTTGATCGTGCTCCGGCGTGGTCAATAACCTCAGGAGATTGGTTTAGCGATTGCTAAGGCGCAACGTCGTGCACGCTTGTAGTCAGATCGTCAAAGTCGTCTCCACCAAATCAATAGTTATCATCTCATCAAAAGATCGGGACACCTTGCCTTTATCAAGTGGTATCAGTTTTCAGGTTGCTCGGTGAGAATTTCCAGTTTTTCCTAGATTAGATTTTTTTCTTACCTATTGTCCAAGAAAAAGCCACAAAAAAAGTTAGATCTGTTCATCCTTTATCCAAGCAGTCTGAGCCTTTGCAATTTTCTATTCATTGCTTGCATAGTTGAATTATCGGTTGCATCGTCGTGTCAGTTGCTGGTCTTAGTGTTTAGTTCCTTTAGAGTTTCGAGTTCTGTTCATATTAGTCACGCCGCCGCTGCATCATTATCCCTTCCGCCGTCCATCATCCCATCTATTAATTTCCACCACGTGCTACGCACTGTTCATTGTCATAATCATAGTTGAGGTCATTCACATCTTCGCCTAATCCAATCTGCATCTTATCTAGTTTGTCTTGGAAAGAGGGAGAAAAAAAAGAGAGAGAAAAAAAAAAGAGAAAAAAGGAAAGAAAAAAAGAAAAAGAGGGAGAAGAAAAAGAAAAAAAAAGCGTGAGAAAAAAAAGAGAGAAGAAAAAAAATTGGATCTATCTAGAATCAATCTCGTACCTGAATTCGGATTGGAATCTGTTTTGCGCACTGTTCAGTAAAACAGGTGTATCTTCCTCATACGAAGTCCGTTTTGGCTCCGTGAGTACTCAAATTGAAGATAGCGACGAGCCGCATCTAAATAGTTGCAGAAGCATGTTCAATATTTGACACCTGAAAATCGGCTTCTAAATAGGTCTTTTTGCTCTCCGAAGTTCGTGAACACAGCTTGTTCCAATTGTTCAGGCCCGTTTTAGAAATCTTTGACTCCTCATATCAACTCGAAATTGAGTGATTCTTTTTGCATTAGAAAGCTTGAGTTAGTAGCATTCTTTGAAAGAATTTATCAGAAAATTGTCTCAAACTTTTCAAGAGGAAAGTTGGAGAGAGAGTTGTTGTATATCCTGCTTGGCAGTTGTTTTTCATCATTATCTTCACTGTCGTTGTGATCTTCACTTATATCTTGTTGTCCAGAGCTACTTAGTATCCTTCATTGATGCTAGTTGTGCTACGCCGTGACCTCATTAGTGTTCTAGGCTCGCGTCTCTAGTCCGGTCTAGCCTAGGACCAGCACAGTACCGTTGTTGAGCGTTTATTCAACATTGCATCTTTGAATTGATTATTGCTAATCTTTTGCTACCATATATAGCCAACCTAGCTTCACATATTTCTACACCGTGTATATGTACGCTCCCCTGGCAATCGCTTCACTCAATATTCGGAGTTACTTGACACCGCTGGTTGCCGATCACCGCCTGCTGCATGGTAAGAACTTGTAAGACATTGATATTTGCTTTACTGTGAGCGTTTTACCACCACATCCTAGTAGTTATAGGAATATTATTTTTGGATTTTGTTTCTTGTTCTACTAATCATGACAGGATCCAGAGTCAATTCATGGGCTTTGTCGATCGTAGGAGACATGCCACCACCTATGCAAATACCACAACCGTCACGAGAGGTGCACAAACATCCAAATGCACATGATCAGGTTAGTGTATCTATACCACCATTTAATGGCCGTTTTAGACCTGCTTTATATATTGAATGGGAGTTCGACATAAAAAATATATTTGCTTCCCATAATTTCGATGAACATGAAAAGGTTCAGGTTGCGGTTGGTTCTTTCACTGGTTATGCTTTGGTTTGGTGGAGTGAATATTGTCGGTTACACCCTGATTATATACCTACTACTTGGGATGATTTGAAACTTGCCATGCGACATACTTTCGTCCCTACTTATTATACTCGTGATATGATTAAGAAGTTGCAACACTTAAAACAAGGTAGTGAAACTGTAACAAAATATTATGATGATTTACAAACTACCTTGTTGCATTCCTCTTTAGAAGAAAGTGAAGATGATTTTCTGGATAGATTTTGGGGAGGATTAAACCGTGATATTCAAGAGATACTAATTCATGAAGAGTGTTATCCTATGGACCATTTGTTTCATCTTGCTTGCAAAGCTGAACAGGAAATAAAACGACGTGTTGGCCACGAGGAGAACAAGCGCACGGTGCACATTCCAAGAGTTGATATGATTGTTCCTTCAACTACTAGGCATACTATGACAACCACATCCGTTGTTGTCAGGACTACATCACCTCCACCATGTGACACATCGCCCCCGAGAGTGGCTACATCATCTGAGTTGATCATAAGAGGTAATGACAAAGGTACTGATCTTCCATCTCTACATGAGAATGATGAATGCCTTGTCAATTTGAATGCACCATCTGATGAGCTACCCACTACTTTGATAACACCACCTATTTTAGAGGATTACGTTGATAATTTGACTTTGCCATGTGATCAAACAACTGAAATACCAACAATTTTGAGTGCACCCATTGAATTAACTATTGATGCAAAAGAACCAATGTTTAATCATTTTGATATGACCTCTAATCTTGGTGATGATTCTGTGTTGAATGACTTATTGCATGTTTGTTTATTTAAGCATGTTGTAGCATGTAAATTTGATGCAAGTAAGGTTTATTCACCAATGTTGGGATGGTTTAATGATGAACATTGTCAATCTTTTGAAATGAATAAGAGCTTCACTTATATGTGCAAACTGAGTTGCAATATTTTCATGCCTTCTACTTCTTGTGCTAATTTTTTGGCTTTAGATTTTATGAACTGTGCAAGTTACTCATCTATTCATGTGTCATATATGCAAAAATCAAGGGAAGTAAAAATGGATGACATATACATATACAACATGTACACCTTGTCTCTTTTGTTAGCCACATTTCAGATTAAGCAACGCCGAGGACGGCTTTATTTTCAAGAAGGGGAGGATGATGAGGACATGACTACCTTGGATATGACCAAAAATATTGCGTATATGCATATTTGTCAGGTGATTTCTAGTGCAAACTATTCAATAATCTATTTATGTTATCCAGAACAAAAATACTTCACACACTTTTGTGTTTTGTCTAATTGCAGGTGTATGGGACATTTGTACAATCCACATATGAAGATAAGGAAGAAAGAGATGTTTATTTGCTGTCCAAAAAGTTCTCTCACGTCACTTTTGGCACAAGAGAAGATAGAGTCCAAGTCTCTCACGTTCTGGATTCAGATTCGGACTGCACAGACACACCTGACTCAAAACGCACACAAGTTTTTCATACGGACTCCGAATTGGGTGATTCTTTTTTTGTTGGAAACTAGATTTCGTGCACTTTCCAACCCAATTGGAATCACCTTCAAATTCGTCCGGAGCGTTGAGTTTTGGACGAAACAATCTGATGCTGCAGCAGAATCCGAGTCAAACTACAAGTCCAAAGGTGTTACATCACCTCCACTTGGGCCCATTGGCCTTGTACGACCTAGATTTAGTTTTAGGCTGCCTTGGGACGTCCTCCCACCTCCTTGGCCGCCACCCCTTGCTCCTATATAAGTAGATCCATCTAGTAGCTTTTCCTTGGGATTTGTTTAGTTAAAAGTTAGCCATTGCAACTTCGTGTACTTCGTTTGTGTCCAACGACCAGACCAAGACCGCTTCCGGATCCCCACCATTATCAATACTTCATATTTATTTGCAATATTCAGATTGCTTTATCATATTCTTGCTCGTTCTTCGATTGCTTGCAGGAATAGACCTTCGTGGTCAGGCTGACCGTGCTTCCAGCATCGTCAGTAACCTCAGGAGATTGGTTTAGCGATTGCTAAGGCGCAACGTCGTGCACGTTTGTAGTCGGATCGTCAAAGTCGTCTCCACCAAATCGGTAGTATCATCTCATCGAAAGATCGGGACACCGTCCCTGCTTATTATACTCGTGACATGATTAAGAAGTTGCAACACTTAAAACAAGGTAGTGAAACTGTAACAAAATATTATGATGATTTACAAACTACCTTGTTGCATTCCTCTTTAGAAGAAAGTGAAGATGATTTTATGGATAGATTTTGGGGAGGATTAAACCGTGATATTCAAGAGATACTAATTCATGAAGAGTGTTATCCTATGGACCATTTGTTTCATCTTGCTTGCAAAGCTGAACAGGAAATAAAACGACGTGTTGGCCACGAGGAGAACAAGCGCATGATGCACATTCCAAGAGTTGATATGATTGTTCCTTCAACTACTAGGCATACTATGACAACCACATCCGTTGTTGTCAGGACTACATCACCTCCACCATGTGACACATCGCCCCCGAGAGTGGCTACATCATCTGAGTTGATCATAAGAGGTAATGACAAAGGTACTGATCTTCCATCTCTACATGAGAATGATGAATGCCTTGTCAATTTGAATGCACCATCTGATGAGCTACCCACTACTTTGATCACACCACTTATTTTAGAGGACTACGTTGATAATTTGACTTTGCCATGTGATCAAACAACTGAAATACCAACAATTTTGAGTGCACCCATTGAATTAACTATTGATGCAAAAGAACCAATGTTTAATCATTTTGATATGACCTCTAATCTTGGTGATGATTCTGTGTTGAATGACTTATTGCATGTTTGCTTATTTAAGCATGTTGTAGCATGTAAATTTGATGCAAGTAAGGTTTATTCACCAATGTTGGGATGGTTTAATGATGAACATTGTCAATCTTTTGAAATGAATAAGAGCTTCACTTATATGTGCAAACTGAGTTGCAATATTTTCATGCCTTCTACTTCTTGTGCTAATTTTTTGGCTTTAGATTTTATGAACTATGCAAGTTACTCATCTATTCATGTGTCATATATGCAAAAATCAAGGGAAGTAAAAATGGATGACATATACATATACAACATGTACACCTTCTCTCTTTTGTTAGCCACATTTCAGATTAAGCAACGCCGAGGACGGCTTTATTTTTAAGAAGGGGAGGATGATGAGGACATGACTACCTTGGATATGACCAAAAATATTGCATATATGCATATTTGTCAGGTGATTTCTAGTGCAAACTATTCAATAATCTATTTATGTTATCCAGAACAAAAATACTTCACACACTTTTGTGTTTTGTCTAATTGCGGGTGTATGGGACATTTGTACAATCCACATATGAAGATAAGGAAGAAAGAGATGTTTATTTGCTGTCCAAAAAGTTCTCTCACGTCACTTTTGGCCCAAGAGAAGATAGAGTCCAAGTCTCTCACGTTCTGGATTCAGATTCGGACTGCACAGACATACCTGACTCAAAACGCACACAAGTTTTTCATACGGACTCCGAATTGGGTGATCCTTTTTTAGTTGGAAACTAGATTTCGTGCACTTTCCAACCCAATTGGAATCACCTTCAAATTCGTCCGGAGCGTTGAGTTGTGGACGAAACAATCTGATGCTGCAGCAGAATCCGAGTCAAACTACAAGTCCAAAGGTGTTACATCACCTCCACTTGGGCCCATTGGCCTTGTACGACCTAGATTTAGTTTTAGGCTGCCTTGGGACGTCCTCCCACCTCCTTGGCCGCCACCCCTTGCTCCTATATAAGTAGATCCATCTAGTAGCTTTTTCCTGGGGATTTGTTTAGTTAAAAGTTAGCCATTGCAACTTTGTGTATTTTGTTTGTGTCCAACGACCAGACCAAGACCGCTTACGGATCCCCACCTTTATCAATACTTCATACATATTCGCAATATTCAGATTGCCTTTATCATATTCTTGCTCGTTCTTCGATTGCTTGCAGGAATAGACCTTCGTGGTCAGGTTGATCGTGCTCCGGCGTGGTCAATAACCTCAGGAGATTGGTTTAGCGATTGCTAAGGCGCAACGTCGTGCACGTTTGTAGTCGGATCGTCAAAGTCGTCTCCACCAAATCGATAGTTATCATCTCATCGAAAGATCGGGACACCTCGCCTCTATCAGCCGTGATACAAGAAAACAGGAACAACCACCATTATCTGCCAAGAGCGCACCTGCCGGGCCTGCACAGAGTTCTTCTTCTTCCAGGGCATCAACAGGGCACACAAGTGATATTATTTGTCGTCGTTGTAAGGGAGGAGGTCATCATGCGAGAGAATGCAAATCTCCACGTGTGATGATTGCTACCGAGGATGGTGGATATGAGTCCATTAGTGACTATGATGAGGAGACATTGGCTCTTATTAAGCGTGAAGAACATGGTGGAGATGATTCTGATCATGAGACGCAATACATGGCTCCTGAAGACGCTGACAGGTATGAATGTTTAGTTGCTCAACGTGTTTTGAGTGTGCAGGTCACACAAGCTGAGCAAAATCAGAGGCACAATTTGTTCCATACCAAGGGAGTTGTGAAGGAACGTTCTGTGCGTGTCATAATAGACGGAGGGAGCTGCAACAACTTGGCTAGCATGGAGATGGTGGAGAAGCTTTCTCTCACCATGATGAGGACATCAATACAATTGTTACACCCACGGGCCCTGCTGCTATACATACTGGACCAATTACTAGAGCTCGCGCACGCCAACTAAATTACCAGGTACTTTCGTTTCTTGGTAATGATTCTAATGTTCATGAGAATATGATGCTGCCTGAATTGGATACATTTGTTTTGCTTACAAATAAAGGGCCTAGCTTGGAGAAGGATGAACATTGGAGCAAGAACAAGCATGAAGATGATGGCATGCGCAAGGGGAACAAGAACGGAGTTACAAGTGATGATTTCAGGACTTTGAAGCCACCTAATGGGCGCATGAAGCCTTGGACGAAATATACAAGATGCCACTTCATAAATTTCGTCCCGAGGTTATTATAGGTGCTGCCTCACCTTATTATTGGGCCAGGCCCATGTAATTTCGAAATACATAAGTATAGGCTATTTTTAGAGTCCGTATGTGTGGGGAAACAAGAGATAGGGTTGATTTCGGACCCCTCCACCAAGGGCCACGAAATTCCCCCCCTCTTCCTCCATATATACAGCCCTTAGGGCATCGTTTAGACATTGGGATTTGTTTAGTTAAAAGTTAGCCATTGCAACTTCGTGTACTTCGTTTGTGTCCAACGACCAGACCAAGACCGCTTACGGATCCCCACCTTTATCAATACCTCATATATACTCGCAATATTCAGATTGCTTTTATCATATTCTTGCTTGTTCTTCGATTGCTTGCAAGAATAGACCTTCGCGGTCAGGTTGATTGTGCTCCGGTGTGGTCAATAACCTCTCAGAGTTGGTTTAGCGATTGCTAAGGCGCAATGTCGTGCACGTTTGTAGTCAAATCGTCAAAGTCATCTTCACCAAATCGATAGTTATCATCTCATCGAAAGATCGGGACACCCCGCCTCTATCACACCACAAGACCACATCCACATCCTTACTACATCCAATGGTTCAACAACAGCGGCAAGGTTAAGGTAACACGTACTGTTCGTGTGCATTTTAGTATCTCTACATATGCTGATTATGTTGATTGTGATGTGGTACCTATGCAAGCATGTTCCTTATTACTTGGTAGACCATGGCAATTTGATAAAAATTCTGTACACCATGGTAGAAACAATCACTATACTCTTGTTCATAAGGATAAAAATATTACTTTGCTTCCTATGACTCCTGATTCCATTTTGAAAGATGATATTAATAGAGCTAATAAAGCAAAACAGGAGAAGAATAAGAGTGAAAATCAGATTGTGGCAAAAGAATTTGAGCAACAAATGAAGCCTAATAATAAACCATCTAGTGTTGCTTCTGAAATTAAATTGAAAAGTGCATGTTTATTTGCCACCAAATCTGATATTGATGAGCTAGGTTTCAGCAAATCTGTTTGCTATGCTTTTGTGTGCAAAGAGGCATTATTTTCATTCGAGGATGTGCCTTCCTCTTTGCCTCCTGCTGTCACTAACATTTTGCAGGAGTTCGCTGACGTCTTTCCACAAGACGTGCCACCGGGATTACCGCCTATTCGAGGGATTGAGCATCAGATTGACTTAATTCCCGTTGCTTCACTGCCAAACCGTGCACCATACCGTACCAATCCAGAGGAGACGAAGGAGATTATGCGTCAAGTACAAGAGCTTCTCGACAAAGGTTATATACGCGAATCCCTTAGTCCTTGTGCTGTTCCTATTATTCTAGTGCCGAAAAAGGATGGTACATCACGTATGTGTGTTGATTGTAGAGGCATTAATAATATTACTATTCGTTATCGTCATCCTATTCCTAGGCTAGATGATATGCTTGATGAATTGAGTGGCTCTACAATATTCTCCAAAGTTGATTTGCGTAGTGGCTACCATCAAATTCGTATGAAATTGGGAGATGAATGGAAAACAGCATTTAAAACTAAGTTTGGATTATATGAGTGGTTAGTCATGCCTTTTGGGTTAACTAATGCACCTAGTACTTTCATGAGATTAATGAACGAAGTTTTACGTGCTTTCATTGGACGATTTGTGGTAGTTTACTTTGATGACATATTGATTTATAGCAGATCTTTGGAGGAACATTTGGAACATTTACGTGCTGTTTTTATTGCTCTACGTGATGCACGTTTGTTTGGTAACCTTGGGTGATAGAGGCAAAGGTGTCCCGTCTTTCGATGAGATGGTGGATTTCGCTTTGGTGGAAGTCGACTTTGACGATCCGACTACGAACGTGCGAGGACGTCGCGCCTTAGCAATCGCTAAACCAACTCCGAGAGGTTATTGACCACGCCGGAGCACGATCAACCTGACCACGAGGGTCTGTTTCCTGCGAGCAAACAAAGAACAAGCAAGAAACTGAGATTGCAATCTGGATATTGCGAATATAAGATGAAAGCTTTATTGATCAAGGTGGGGTTCTGTGACGCCTTTGTCTGGTCGTTGAACACAAACGAAGTACGCGAAGTTGCAGCTATGGCGAACTTTTAATCTAAACAAAACCCAAGGTCTAAACGATGCCCTAAGGGCTGTATATATGGAGGAAGAGGGGGTGGATTTCGTGGCCCTTGGTGGAGGGGTCCGAAATCAACCCTATCTCTTGTTTCCCCACACATACGGACTCTAAAAATAGCCTATACTTATGTATTTCGAAATTACATGGGCCTGGCCCAATAATAAGGTGTCGCAGCACCTAAAATAGCCTCGGGACGAAATTTATGAAGTGGCATCTTGTATATTTCGTCCAAGGCTTCATGCACCCATTATGGTGGCTTCAAAGTCCTGAAATCATCACTTGTAACTCCGTTCTTGTTCCCCTTGCGCATGCCATCATCTCCATGCTTGTTCTTGCTCCAATGTTCATCCTTCTCCAAGCTAGGCCCTTCATTTGTAAGCAAAACAAATGTATCCAATTTAGGCAGCATCATATTCTCATGAACATTAGAATCATTACCAAGAAACGAAAGTACCTGGTAATTTAGTTGGCGTGCACGAGCTCTAGTAATTGGTCCAGTATGTATAGCAGCAGGGGCTGTGGGTGTAACAATTGTATTGATGTCCTCATCAGCACACAAGTGATATTATTTGTCGTCGTTGTAAGGGAGGAGGTCATTATGCGAGAGAATGCAAATCTCCGCGTGTGATGATTGCTACCGCGGATGGTGGATATGAGTCCGCTAGTGACTATGATGAGGAGACTTTGGCTCTTATTACATGTGAAGAACATGGTGGAGATGATTCTGATCATGAGACGCAATACATGGCTCCTGAAGACGCTGACAGGTATGAATGTTTAGTTGCTCAACGTGTTTTGAGTGTGCAGGTCACACAAGCTGAGCAAAATCAGAGGCACAATTTGTTCCATACCAAGGGAGTTGTGAAGGAACGTTCTGTGCGCGTCATAATAGACGGAGGGAGCTGCAACAACTTGGCTAGCATGGAGATGGTGGAGAAGCTTTCTCTCACCACAAGACCACATCCACATCCTTACTACATCCAATGGTTCAACAACAGCGGTAAGGTTAAGGTAACACGTACTGTTCGTGTGCATTTTAGTATCTCTACATATGCTGATTATGTTGATTGTGATGTGGTACCTATGCAAGCATGTTCCTTATTACTTGGTAGACCATGGCAATTTGATAAAAATTCTGTACACCATGGTAGAAACAATCACTATACTCTTGTTCATAAGGATAAAAATATTACTTTGCTTCCTATGACTCCTGATTCCATTTTGAAAGATGATATTAATAGAGCTAATAAAGCACAACAGGAGAAGAATAAGAGTGAAAATCAGATTGTGGCAAAAGAATTTGAGCAACAAATGAAGCCTAATAATAAACCATCTAGTGTTGCTTCTGAAATTAAATTGAAAAGTGCACGTTTATTTGCCACCAAATCTGATATTGATGAGCTAGATTTCAGCAAATCTGTTTGCTATGCTTTTGTGTGCAAAGAGGCATTATTTTCATTCGAGGACGTGCCTTCCTCTTTGCCTCCTGCTGTCACTAACATTTTGCAGGAGTTCGCTGACGTTTTTCCACAAGACGTGCCACCGGGATTACCGCCTATTCGAGGGATTGAGCATCAGATTGACTTAATTCCCGGTGCTTCACTGCCAAACCGTGCACCATACCGTACCAATCCAGAGGAGACGAAGGAGATTATGCATCAAGTACAAGAGCTTCTCGACAAAGGTTATATACGCGAATCCCTTAGTCCTTGTGCTGTTCCTATTATTCTAGTGCCGAAAAAGGATGGTACATCACGTATGTGTGTTGATTGTAGAGGCATTAATAATATTACTATTCGTTATCGTCATCCTATTCCTAGGCTAGATGATATGCTTGATGAATTGAGTGGCTCTACAATATTCTCCAAAGTTGATTTGCGTAATGGCTACCATCAAATTCGTATGAAATTGGGAGATGAATGGAAAACAGCATTTAAAACTAAGTTTGGATTATATGAGTGGTTAGTCATGCCTTTTGGGTTAACTAATGCACCTAGTACTTTCATGAGATTAATGAACGAAGTTTTACGTGCTTTCATTGGACGATTTGTGGTAGTTTACTTTGATGACATATTGATTTATAGCAGATCTTTGGAAGAACATTTGGAACATTTACGTGCTGTTTTTATTGCTCTACGTGATGCACGTTTGTTTGGTAACCTTGGGAAGTGCACCTTTTGCACCGACCGAGTATCTTTTCTTGGCTATGTTGTTACTCCACAGGGAATTGAAGTTGATAAAGCCAAGATTGAAGCTATTGAGAGTTGGCCGCAGCCCAAAACGGTCACACAAGTGAGGAGTTTTCTTGGCCTCGCTGGATTCTGATAGAGGCGGAGGTGTCCCGTCTTTCGATGAGATGGTGGATTTCGCTTTGGTGGAAGTCGACTTTGACGATCCGACTACGAACGTGCGAGGACGCCGCGCCTTAGCAATCGCTAAACCAACTCCGAGAGGTTATTGACCACGCCGGAGCACGATCAACCTGACCACGAGGATCTGTTTCCTGCGAGCAAACGAAGAACAAGCAAGAAACTAAGATTGCAATCTGGATATTGCGAATATAAGATGAAAGCTTTATTGATCAAGGTGGGGTTCTGTGACGCCTTTGTCTGGTCGTTGAACACAAACGAAGTACGCGAAGTTGCAGCTATGGCGAACTTTTAATCTAAACAAAACCCAAGGAAAAGCTACTAGATGGATCTACTTATATAGGAGCAAGGGGTGGCGGCCAAGGAGGTGGGAGGACGTCCCAAGGCAGCCTAAAACTAAATCTAGGTCGTACAAGGCCAATGGGCCCAAGTGGAGGTGATGTAACACCTTTGGACTTGTAGTTTGACTCGGATTCTGCTGCAGCATCAGATTGTTTCGTCCACAACTCAACGCTCCGGACGAATTTGAAGGTGATTCCAATTGGGTTGGAAAGTGCACGAAATCTAGTTTCCAACAAAAAAAGAATCACCCAATTCGGAGTCCGTATAAAAAACTTGTGTCCGTTTTGAGTTAGGTGTGTCTGTGCAGTCCGAATCTGAATCCAGAACGTGAGAGACTTGGACTCTATCTTCTCTTGGGCCAAAAGTGACGTGAGAGAAATTTTTGGACAGCAAATAAACATCTCTTTCTTCCTTATCTTCATATGTGGATTGTACAAATGTCCCATACACCTGCAATTAGACAAAAGACAAAAGTGTGTGAAGTATTTTTGTTCTGGATAACATAAATAGATTATTGAATAGTTTGCACTAGAAATCACCTGACAAATATGCATATATGCAATATTTTTGATCATATCCAAGGTAGTCATGTCCTCATCATCCTCCCCTTCTTGAAAATAAAGCCGTCCTCGGCGTTGCTTAATCTGAAATGTGGCTAACAAAAGAGACAAGGTGTACATGTTGTATATGTATATGTCATCCATTTTTACTTCCCTTAATTTTTGCATATATGACACTTGAATAGATGAGTAACTTGCATAGTTCATAAAATCTAAAGTCAAAAAATTAGCACAAGAAGTAGAAGGCATGAAAATATTGCAACTCAGTTTGCACATATAAGTGAAGCTCTTATTCATTTCCAAAGATTGACAATGTTCATCATTAAACCATCCCAACATTGGTGAATAAACCTTACTTGCATCAAATTTACATGCTACAACATGCTTAAATAAGCAAACATGCAATAAGTCATTCAACACAGAATCATCACCAAGATTAGAGGTCATATCAAAATGATTAAACATTGGTTCTTTTGCATCAATAGTTAATTCAATGGGTGCACTCAAAATTGTTGGTATTTCAGTTGTTTGATCATATGGCAAAGTCAAATTATCAACGTAGTCCTCTAAAATAGGTGGTGTGATCAAAGTAGTGGGTAGCTCATCAGATGGTGCATTCAAATTGACAAGGCATTCATCATTCTCATGTAGAGATGGATGATCAGTACCTTTGTCATTACCTCTTATGATCAACTCAGATGATGTAGCCACTCTCGGGGGCGATGTGTCACATGGTGGAGGTGATGTAGTCCTGACAACAACGGATGTGGTTGTCATAGTATGCCTAGTAGTTGAAGGAACAATCATATCAACTCTTGGAATGTGCATCATGCGCTTGTTCTCCTCGTGGCCAACACATCGTTTTATTTCCTGTTCAGCTTTGCAAGCAAGATGAAACAAATGGTCCATAGGATAACACTCTTCATGAATTAGTATCTCTTGAATATCACGGTTTAATCCTCCCCAAAATCTATCCATAAAATCATCTTCACTTTCTTCTAAAGAGGAATGCAACAAGGTAGTTTGTAAATCATCATAATATTTTGTTACAGTTTCACTACCTTGTTTTAACTGTTGCAACTTCTTAATCATGTCACGAGTATAATAAGCAGGGACGAAAGTATGTCGCATGGCAAGCTTCAAATCATCCCAAGTAGTAGGTATATAATCAGGGTGTAACCGACAATATTCACTCCACCAAACCAAAGCATAACCAGTGAAAGAACCAACCGCAACCTTAACCTTTTTATGTTCATTGAAATTATGGGAAGCAAATATATTTTTTATGTCGAACTCCCATTCAATATATAAAGCAGGTTTAAAACGGCCATTAAATGGTGGTATAGATACATTAACCTGATCATGTGCATTTGGATGTTTGTGCACCTCTCGTGACGGTTGTGGTATTTGCAAAGGTGGTGGCACGTCTCCCGCGATCGACAAAGCCCATGAATTGACTCTGGATCCTGTCATGATTAGTAGAACAAGAAACAAAACCCAAAAATAATGTTCCTATAACTACTAGGATGTGGTGGTAAAACGCTCACAGTAAAGCAAATATCAATGTCTTACAAGTTCTTACCATGCAGCAGGCGGTGATCGGCAACCAGCGGTGTCAAGTAACTCCGAATATTGAGTAAAGCGATTGCCAGGGGAGCGTACGTATACACGGTGTAGAAATATGTGGAGCTGCGTTGGCTATATATGGTAGCAAAAGATTAGCAATAATCAATTCAAAGATGCAATGTTGAATAAACGCTCAACGACGGTACTGTGCTGGTCCTAGGCTAGACCGGACTAGAGACGCGAGCCTAGAACACTAATAAGGTCACGGTGTAGCACAACTAGCATCAATGAAGGATACTAAGTAGCTCTTGACAGCAAGATATAAGTGAAGATCACAACGGCAGTGAAGATAATGATGAAAAACAACTGCCAAGCAGGATATACAACAACTCTCTCTCCAACTTTCCTCTTGAAAAGTTTGAGACAATTTTCTGATAAATTCTTTCAAAGAATGCTACTAACTCAAGCTTTCCAATGCAAAAAGAATCACTCAATTCCGAGTTGATATGAGGAGTCAAAGAATTCTAAAACTGGCCTGAAAAATTGGAACAAGCTGTGTTCACGAACTTCGGAGGGCAAAAAAACCTATTTAGAAGCCGATTTTGAGGTGTCAAATATTGAACTAGCTTCTGCAACTATCTAGATGCGGCTCGTCGCTATCTTCAATTTGAGTACTCACGGAGCCAAAACGGACTTCGTATGAGGAAGATACACCTGTTTTACTGAATAGTGCACAAAACAGATTCCAATCCGAATTCAGGTACGAGATTGATTCTAGATAGATCCAATTTTTTTTCTTCTCTCTTTTTTTCTTTTTTTTTTCTTTCCTTTTTTTCTCTTTTTTTCTATCTTTTTTTTCTTTCCAAGACAAACTAGATAAGATGCAGATTGGATCAGGCGAAGATGTGAATGACCTCAACTATGATTATGACAATGAACAGTGCGTAGCACGTGGTGGAAATTAATAGATGGGATGGTGGACATCGGAAGGAATAATGATGCAGCGGCAGCGTGACTAATGTGAACAGAAACTTGATACCACTTGATAGAGGCGGAGGTGTCCCGTCTTTCGATGAGATGGTGGATTTCGCTTTGGTGGAAGTCGACTTTGACGATCCGACTACGAACGTGCGAGGACGCCGCGCCTTAGCAATCGCTAAACCAACTCCGAGAGGTTATTGACCACGCCGGAGCACGATCAACCTGACCACGAGGATCTGTTTCCTGCGAGCAAACGAAGAACAAGCAAGAAACTAAGATTGCAATCTGAATATTGCGAATATAAGATGAAAGCTTTATTGATCAAGGTGGGGTTCTGTGACGCCTTTGTCTGGTCGTTGAACACAAACGAAGTACGCGAAGTTGCAGCTATGGCGAACTTTTAATCTAAACAAAACCCAAGGAAAAGCTACTAGATGGATCTACTTATATAGGAGCAAGGGGTGGCGGCCAAGGAGGTGGGAGGATGTCCCAAGGCAGCCTAAAACTAAATCTAGGTCGTACAAGGCCAATGGGCCCAAGTGGAGGTGATGTAACACCTTTGGACTTGTAGTTTGACTCGGATTCTGCTGCAGCATCAGATTGTTTCGTCCACAACTCAATGCTCCGGACGAATTTGAAGGTGATTCCAATTGGGTTGGAAAGTGCACGAAATCTAGTTTCCAACAAAAAAAGAATCACCCAATTCGGAGTCCGTATGAAAAACTTGTGTCTGTTTTGAGTTAGGTGTGTCTGTGCAGTCCGAATCTGAATCCAGAACGTGAGAGACTTGGACTCTATCTTCTCTTGGGCCAAAAGTGATGTGAGAGAACTTTTTGGACAGCAAATAAACATCTCTTTCTTCCTTATCTTCATATGTGGATTGTACAAATGTCCCACACACCTGCAATTAGACAAAAGACAAAAGTGTGTGAAGTATTTTTGTTCTGGATAACATAAATAGATTATTGAATAGTTTGCACTAGAAATCACCTGACAAATATGCATATATGCAATATTTTTGATCATATCCAAGGTAGTCATGTCCTCATCAGATTCTATAGGCGTTTTGTGAGAGATTTCAGCACCATTGCTGCACCTCTCAATGAGCTTACAAAGAAAGATGTGCCTTTTCTTTGGGGTACCGCACAGGAAGAAGCCTTCACGGTATTGAAAGATAAGTTGACACATGCTCCTTTACTCCAACTTCCTGATTTTAATAAGACTTTTGAGCTTGAATGTGATGCTAGTGGAATTGGATTAGGAGGTGTGTTATTACAAGATGGCAAACCTGTTGCATACTTTTCTGAAAAATTGAGTGGGCCTAGTCTGAATTATTCTACTTATGATAAAGAATTATATGCTCTTGTTCGGACTTTAGAAACATGGCAACATTATTTATGGCCCAAAGAATTTGTTATACATTCTGATCATGAATCTTTGAAACATATTAAAAGTCAAGCTAAACTGAATCGTAGACATGCTAAATGGGTTGAATTCATTGAGACTTTCCCTTATGTCATTAAACACAAGAAGGGAAAAGAAAATGTTATTGCTGATGCATTGTCTCGTCGCTATACAATGCTTTCACAACTTGACTTCAAAATATTTGGTTTAGAGACCATCAAAGATCAATATGTGCATGATGCTGATTTTAAAGATGTAATGCATAATTGTAAAGAAGGAAGAATGTGGAACAAGTTTGTTGTTAACGATGGATTTGTGTTTCGTGCTAACAAGCTATGCATTCCAGCTAGCTCCGTTCGTCTTTTGTTGTTGCAGGAGGCGCATGGAGGAGGATTAATGGGACACTTTGGCGTGAAGAAGACGGAGGACGTACTTGCTACACATTTCTTTTGGCCAAAGATGAGACGGGATGTTGAGCGTTTTATTGCTCGCTGCACTACATGTCAAAAAGCTAAGTCACGACTCAATCCTCATGGTTTATATATGCCTTTGCCTGTACCTAGTGTTCCTTGGGAGGATATATCTATGGACTTTGTTTTAGGTTTACCTCGAACAAAGAAGGGGAGGAATAGCATATTTGTTGTCGTGGATAGATTCTTGAAAATGGCACACTTTATACCATGTCATAAAAGCGATGATGCTGTTAATGTTGCTGATTTGTTCTTTCGTGAAATTATTCGTTTGCATGGTGTGCCAAATACTATTGTTTCAGATCGTGATACTAAATTTCTTAGCCACTTTTGGAGATGTTTATGGGCTAAGTTGGGGACTAAACTGCTTTTTAGTACTACTTGTCACCCCCAAACTGATGGACAAACTGAAGTAGTCAATAGAACGTTGTCTACTATGCTTAGGGCTGTTTTGAAGAATAATAAGAAAATGTGGGAGGAATGCTTGCCTCATATTGAATTTGCTTATAATCGTTCATTGCATTCTACTACTAAGATGTGCCCTTTTGAAGTTGTGTATGGTTTCCTACCTCGTGCACCTATTGATTTGTTGCCTCTTCCATCTTCGGAGAAGGTTAATTTTGATGCTAAACAACGTGCTGAATTGATTTTAAAAATGCATGAGTTAACTAAGAAAACATTGAGCGTATGAATGCTAAATATAAACTTGCTGGAGATAAGGGTAGAAAACATGTTGTGTTTGCACCTGGAGATCTTGTTTGGTTACATTTGCGTAAGGATAGATTTCCTGATTTGCGCAAATCAAAGCTAATGCCACGTGCTGATGGTCCCTTTAAGGTGTTAGAGAAAATAAATGATAATGCATATAAACTTGAGCTGCCTGCAGATTTTGGGGTTAGTCCCACTTTTAACATTGCAGATTTGAAGCCTTATTTGGGTGAGGAAGATGAACTTCCGTCGAGGACGACTTCATTTCAAGAAGGGGAGGATGATGAGGACATCAATACAATTGTTACACCCACAGCCGCTGCTGCTATACATACTGGACCAATTACTAGAGCTCGTGCACGCCAACTAAATTACCAGGTACTTTCGTTTCTTGGTAATGATTCTAATGTTCATGAGAATATGATGCTGCCTAAATTGGATACATTTGTTTTGCTTACAAATGAAGGGCCTAGCTTGGAGAAGGATGAACATTGGAGCAAGAACAAGAATGGAGATGATGGCATGCGCAAGGGGAACAAGAACGGAGTTACAAGTGATGATTTCAGGACTTTGAAGCCACCATAATGGGTGCATGAAGCCTTGGACGAAATATACAAGATGCCACTTCATAAATTTCGTCCCGAGGCTATTTTAGGTGCTGCGTCACCTTATTATTGGGCCAGGCCCATGTAATTTCGAAATACATAAGTATAGACTATTTTTAGAGTCCGTATGTGTGGGGAAACAAGAGATAGGGTTGATTTCGGACCCCTCCACCAAGGGCCACGAAATTCCCCCCCTCTTCCTCCATATATACAGCCCTTAGGGCATCGTTTAGACTTTGGGTTTTGTTTAGATTAAAAGTTCGCCATAGCTGCAACTTCGCGTACTTCGTTTGTGTTCAACGACCAGACAAAGGCGTCACAGAACCCCACCTTGATCAATAAAGCTTTCATCTTATATTCACAATATCCAGATTGCAATCTTAGTTTCTTGCTTGTTCTTCGTTTGCTCGCAGGAAACAGACCCTCGTGGTCAGGTTGATCGTGCTCCGGCGTGGTCAATAACCTCTCGGAGTTGGTTTAGCGATTGCTAAGGCGCGACGTCCTCGCACGTTCGTAGTCGGATCGTCAAAGTCGACTTCCACCAAAGCGAAATCCACCATCTCATCGAAAGACGGGACACCTTTGCCTCTATCATTAACTCATGCATTTTTAAAATCAATTCAGCACGTTGTTTAGCATCAAAATTAACCTTCTCCGAAGATGGAAGAGGCAACAAATCAATAGGTGCACGAGGTAGGAAACCATACACAACTTCAAAAGGGCACATCTTAGTAGTAGAATGCAATGAACGATTATAAGCAAATTCAATATGAGGCAAGCATTCCTCCCACATTTTCTTATTATTCTTCAAAACAGCCCTAAGCATAGTAGACAACGTTCTATTGACTACTTCAGTTTGTCCATCAGTTTGGGGGTGACAAGTAGTACTAAAAAGCAGTTTAGTCCCCAACTTAGCCCATAAACATCTCCAAAAGTGGCTAAGAAATTTAGTATCATGATCTGAAACAATAGTATTTGGCACACCATGCAAACGAATAATTTCACGAAAGAACAAATCAGCAACATTAACAGCATCATCGCTTTTATGACATGGTATAAAGTGTGCCATTTTCGAGAATCTATCCACGACAACAAATATGCTATCCCTCCCCTTCTTTGTTCGAGGTAAACCTAAAACAAAGTCCATAGATATATCCTCCCAAGGAACACTAGGTACAGGCAAAGGCATATATAAACCATGAGGATTGAGTCGTGACTTAGCTTTTTGACATGTAGTGCAGCGAGCAATAAAACGCTCAACATCCCGTCTCATCTTTGGCCAAAAGAAATGTGTAGCAAGTACGTCCTCCGTCTTCTTCACGCCAAAGTGTCCCATTAATCCTCCTCCATGCGCCTCCTGCAACAACAAAAGACGAACGGAGCTAGCTGGAATGCATAGCTTGTTAGCACGAAACACAAATCCATCGTTAACAACAAACTTGTTCCACATTCTTCCTTCTTTACAATTTTGCATTACATCTTTAAAATCAGCATCATGCACATATCGATCTTTGATGGTCTCCAAACCAAATATTTTGAAGTCAAGTTGTGAAAGCATAGTATAGCGACGAGACAATGCATCAGCAATAACATTTTCTTTTCCCTTCTTGTGTTTAATGACATAAGGGAAAGTCTCAATGAATTCAACCCATTTAGCATGTCTACGATTCAGTTTAGCTTGACTTTTAATATGTTTCAAAGATTCATGATCAGAATGTATAACAAATTCTTTGGGCCATAAATAATGTTGCCATGTTTCTAAAGTCCGAACAAGACCATATAATTCTTTATCATAAGTAGAATAATTCAGACTAGGCCCACTCAATTTTTCAGAAAAGTATGCAACAGGTTTGCCATCTTGTAATAACACACCTCCTAATCCAATTCCACTAGCATCACATTCAAGCTCAAAAGTCTTATTAAAATCAGGAAGTTGGAGTAAAGGAGCATGTGTCAACTTATCTTTCAATACCGTGAAGGCTTCTTCCTGTGCAGTACCCCAAAGAAAAGGCACATCTTTCTTTGTAAGCTCATTGAGAGGTGCAGCAATGGTGCTGAAATCTCTCACAAAACGCCTATAGAATCCAGCGAGGCCAAGAAAACTCCTCACTTGTGTGACCGTTTTGGGCTGCGGCCAACTCTCAATAGCTTCAATCTTGGCTTTATCAACTTCAATTCCCTGTGGAGTAACAACATAGCCAAGAAAAGATACTCGGTCGGTGCAAAAGGTGCACTTCCCAAGGTTACCAAACAAACGTGCATCACGTATGATGAGGACATCAATACAATTGTTACACCCACAGCCCCTGCTGCTATACATACTGGACCAATTACTAGAGCTCGTGCACGCCAACTAAATTACCAGGTACTTTCGTTTCTTGGTAATGATTCTAATGTTCATGAGAATATGATGCTGCCTAAATTGGATACATTTGTTTTGCTTACAAATGAAGGGCCTAGCTTGGAGAAGGATGAACATTGGAGGAAGAACAAGCATGGAGATGATGGCATGCACAAGGGAAACAAGAACGGAGTTACAAGTGATGATTTCAGGACTTTGAAGCCACCATAATGGGTGCATGAAGCCTTGGACGAAATATACAAGATGCCACTTCATAAATTTCGTCCCGAGGCTATTTTAGGTGCTGCGTCACCTTATTATTGGGCCAGGCCCATGTAATTTCGAAATACATAAGTATAGGCTATTTTTAGAGTCCGTATGTGTGGGGAAACAAGAGATAGGGTTGATTTCGGACCCCTCCACCAAGGGCCACGAAATTCCCACCCTCTTCCTCCATATATACAGCCCTTAGGGCATCGTTTAGACTTTGGGTTTTGTTTAGATTAAAAGTTCGCCATAGCTGCAACTTCGCGTACTTCGTTTGTGTTCAACGACCAGACAAAGGCGTCACAGAACCCCACCTTGATCAATAAAGCTTTCATCTTATATTCGCAATATCCAGATTGCAATCTTAGTTTCTTGCTTGTTCTTCGTTTGCTCGCAGGAAACAGACCCTCGTGGTCAGGTTGATCGTGCTCCGGCGTGGTCAATAACCTCTCGGAGTTGGTTTAGCGATTGCTAAGGCGCGACGTCCTCGCACGTTCGTAGTCGGATCGTCAAAGTCGACTTCCACCAAAGTGAAATCCACCATCTCATCGAAAGACGGGACACCTTTGCCTCTATCAGTCGAACTCCCATTCAATATATAAAGCAGGTTTAAAACGGCCATTAAATGGTGGTATAGATACATTAACCTGATCATGTGCATTTGGATGTTTGTGCACCTCTCGTGACGGTTGTGGTATTTGCAAAGGTGGTGGCACGTCTCCCGCGATCGACAAAGCCCATGAATTGACTCTGGATCCTGTGATGATTGGTAGAACAAGAAACAAAACCCAAAAATAATGTTCCTATAACTACTAGGATGTGGTGGTAAAATGCTCACAGTAAAGCAAATATCAATGTCTTACAAGTTCTTACCATGCAGCAGGCGGTGATCGGCAACCAGCGGTGTCAAGTAACTCCGAATATTGAGTAAAGCGATTGCCAGGGGAGCGTACGTATACACGGTGTAGAAATATGTGGAGCTGGGTTGGCTATATATGGTAGCAAAAGATTAGCAATAATCAATTCAAAGATGCAATGTTGAATAAACGCTCAACGACGGTACTGTGCTGGTCCTAGGCTAGACCGGACTAGAGACGCGAGCCTAGAACACTAATAAGGTCACGGCGTAGCACAACTAGCATCAATGAAGGATACTAAGTAGCTCTTGACAGCAAGATATAAGTGAAGATCACAACGGCAGTGAAGATAATGATGAAAAATAACTGCCAAGCAGGATATACAACAACTCTCTCTCCAACTTTCCTCTTGAAAAGTTTGAGACAATTTTCTGATAAATTCTTTCAAAGAATGCTACTAACTCAAGCTTTCCAATGCAAAAAGAATCACTCAATTCCGAGTTGATATGAGGAGTCAAAGAATTCTAAAACTGGCCTGAAAAATTGGAACAAGCTGTGTTCACGAACTTCGGAGGGCAAAAAGACCTATTTAGAAGCCGATTTTGAGGTGTCAAATATTGAACTTGCTTCTGCAACTATTTAGATGCGGCTTGTCGCTAGCTTCAATTTGAGTACTCACGGAGGCAAAACGGACTTCATATGAGGAAGATACACCTGTTTTACTGAACAGTGCGCAAAACAGATTCCAATTCGAATTCAGGTACGAGATTGATTCTAGATAGATCCGATTTTTTTTTCTTCTCTCTCTTTTTATTTTTTTTCTTTCTTTTTTCTCTCTTTTCTCTCTCTCTCTTTTTTCTCTCCCTCTTTCCAAGACAAACTAGATAAGATGCAGATTGGATCAGGTGAAGATGTGAATGACCTCAACTATGATTATGACAATGAACAGTGCATAGCACGTGGTGGAAATTAATAGATGGGATGGTGGACGGCGGAAGGGATAATGATGCAGTGGCGGCGTGACTAATGTGAACAGAACTCGAAACTCTAAAGGAACTAGACACTAAGACCAGCAACTCGACACGGCGATGCAACCATAATTCAACTATGCAAGCAATGAAAAGAAAATTGCAAAGGCTCAGACTAGCTTGGACCAAGGATGAATAGATCTAACTCTTTTTTGTGGCTTTTTCTTGGACAATAGGTAAGAAAATAAATCTAATCTAGGAAAAACTGGAAATTCTCACCGAGCAACCTGAAAACTGATACCACTTGATAGAGGCGAGGGTGTCCCGATCTTTCGATGAGATGATAACTATCGATTTGGTGGAGACGACTTTGACGATCCGACTATAAACGTGCACGACGTTGCGCCTTAGCAATCGCTAAACCAATCTCCTGAGGTTACTGACGATGCCGGAAGCACGGTCAGCCTGACCACGAAGGTCTATTCCTGCAAGCAATCGAAGAACAAGCAAGAATATGATAAAGCAATCTAAATATTGCAAATATATATGAAGTATTGATAATGGTGGGGATCCGGAAGCGGTCTTGGTCTGGTCGTTGGACACAAACGAAGTACACGAAGTTGCAATGGCTAACTTTTAACTAAACAAATCCCAAGGAAAAGCGACTAGATGGATCTACTTATATAGGAGCAAGGGGTGGCGGCCAAGGAGGTGGGAGGACGTCCCAAGGCAGCCTAAAACTAAATCTAGGTCGTACAAGGCCAAGGGGCCCAAGTGGAGGTGATGTAACACCTTTGGACTTGTAGTTTGACTCGGATTCTGCTGCAGCATCAGATTGTTTCGTCCACAACTCAACGCTCCAGACGAATTTGAAGGTGATTCCAATTGGGTTGGAAAGTGCACGAAATCTAGTTTCCAACAAAAAAAGAATCACCCAATTCGGAGTCCGTATGAAAAACTTGTGTGCGTTTTGAGTCAGGTATGTCTGTGCAGTCCGAATCTAAATCCAGAACGTGAGAGACTTGGACTCTATCTTCTCTTGGGCCAAAAGTGACGTGAGAGAACTTTTTGGACAGCAAATAAACATCTCTTTCTTCCTTATCTTCATATGTGGATTGTACAAATGTCCTATACACCTGCAATTAGACAAAACACAAACGTGTGTGAAGTATTTTTGTTCTGGATAACATAAATAGATTATTGAATAGTTTGCACTAGAAATCACCTAACAAATATGCATATATGCAATATTTTTGGTCATATCCAAGGTAGCCATGTCCTCATCACTAATGCACCTAGTACTTTCATGAGATTAATGAACGAAGTTTTACGTGCTTTCATTGGATGATTTGTGGTAGTTTACTTTGATGACATATTGATTTATAGTAGATCTTTGGAAGAACATTTGGAACATTTACGTGTTGTTTTTATTGCTCTACGTGATGCACGTTTGTTTGGTAACCTTGGGAAGTGCACCTTTTGCACCGACCGAGTATCTTTTCTTGGCTATGTTGTTACTCCACAGGGAATTGAAGTTGATAAAGCCAAGATTGAAGCTATTGAGAGTTGGCCGCAGCCCAAAACGGTCACACAAGTGAGGAGTTTTCTTGGCCTCGCTGGATTCTATAGGCGTTTTGTGAGAGATTTCAGTACCATTGCTGCACCTCTCAATGAGCTTACAAAGAAAGATGTGCCTTTTCTTTGGGGTACCGCACAGGAAGAAGCCTTCTCGGTATTGAAAGATAAGTTGACACATGCTCCTTTATTCCAACTTCCTGATTTTAATAAGACTTTTGAGCTTGAATGTGATGCTAGTGGAATTGGATTAGGAGGTGTGTTATTACAAGATGGCAAACCTGTTGCATACTTTTCTGAAAAATTGAGTGGGCCTAGTCTGAATTATTCTACTTACGATAAAGAATTATGTGCTCTTGTTCGGACTTTAGAAACATGGCAACATTATTTATGGCCCAAAGAATTTGTTATACATTCTGATCATGAATCTTTGAAACATATTAAAAGTCAAGCTAAACTGAATCGTAGACATGCTAAATGGGTTGAATTTATTGAGACTTTCCCTTATGTCATTAAACACAAGAAGGGAAAAGAAAATGTTATTGCTGATGCATTGTCTCGTCGCTATACTATGCTTTCACAACTTGACTTCAAAATATTTGGTTTGGAGACCATCAAAGATCAATATGTGCATGATGCTGATTTTAGAGATGTAATGCAGAATTGTAAAGAAGGAAGAATGTGGAACAAGTTCGTCGTTAACGATGGATTTGTGTTTCGTGCTAACAAGCTATGCATTCCAGCTAGCTCCGTTCGTCTTTTGTTGTTGCAGGAGGCGCATGGAGGAGGTTTAATGGGACACTTTGGCGTGAAGAAGACGGAGGACGTACTTGCTACACATTTCTTTTGGCCAAAGATGAGACGGGATGTTGAGTGTTTTATTGCTCGCTGCACTACATGTCAAAAAGCTAAGTCACGACTCAATCCTCATGGTTTATATATGCCTTTGCCTGTACCTAGTGTTCCTTGGGAGGATATATCTATGGACTTTGTTTTAGGTTTACCTCGAACAAAGAAGGGGAGGGATAGCATATTTGTTGTCGTGGATAGATTCTCGAAAATGGCACACTTTATACCATGTCATACAAGCGATGATGTGTTAATGTTGCTGATTTGTTCTTTCGTGAAATTATTCGGTTGCATGGTGTGCCAAATACTATTGTTTCAGATCATGATACTAAATTTCTTAGCCGCTTTTGGAGATGTTTATGGGCTAAGTTGGGGACTGAACTGCTTTTTAGTACTACTTGTCACCCCCAAACTGATGGACAAACTGAAGTAGTCAATAGAACGTTGTCTACTATGCTTAGGGCTGTTTTGAAGAATAATAAGAAAATGTGGGAGGAATGCTTGCCTCATATTGAATTTGCTTATAATCGTTCATTGCATTCTACTACTAAGATGTGCCCTTTTGAAGTTGTGTATGGTTTCCTACCTCGTGCACCTATTGATTTGTTGCCTCTTCCATCTTCGGAGAAGGTTAATTTTGATGCTAAACAACGTGCTGAATTGATTTTAAAAATGCATGAGTTAACTAAGGAAAACATTGAGCGTATGAATGCTAAATATAAACTTGCTGGAGATAAGGGTAGAAAACATGTTGTGTTTGCACCTGGAGATCTTGTTTGGTTACATTTGCGTAAGGATAGATTTCCGGATTTGCGCAAATCAAAGTTAATGCCACGTGCGGATGGTCCCTTTAAGGTGTTAGAGAAAATAAATGATAATGCATATAAACTTGAGCTGCCTGCAGATTTTGGGGTTAGTCCCAGTTTTAACATTGCAGATTTGAAGCCTTATTTGGGTGAGGAAGGTGACTTCCCTCGAGGTCGACTTCATTTCAAGAAGGGGAGGATGATGAGGACATCAATACCATTGTTACACCCACAACCCCTGCTGCTATAAATACTGGACCAATTACTAGAGCTCGCGCACGCCAACTAAATTACCAGGTACTTCCGTTTCTTGGTAATGATTCTAATGTTCATGAGAATATGATGCTGCCTAAATTGGATACATTTGTTTTGCTTACAAATGAAGGGCCTAGCTTGGAGAAGGATGAACATTGGAGCAAGAACAAGCATGGAGATGATGGCATGCGCAAGGGGAACAAGAACGGAGTTACAAGTGATGATTTCAGGACTTTGAAGCCACCATAATGGGTGCATGAAGCCTTGGACGAAATATACAAGATGCCACTTCATAAATTTCGTCCCGAGGCTATTGTAGGTGCTGCGTCACCTTATTATTGGGCCAGGCCCATGTAATTTCGAAATACATAAGTATAGGCTATTTTTAGAGTCCGTATGTGTGGGGAAACAAGAGATAGGGTTGATTTCGGACCCCTCCACCAAGGGTCACGAAATTCCCCCCTCTTCCTCCATATATACAGCCCTTAGGGCATCGTTTAGACTTTGGGTTTTGTTTAGATTAAAAGTTCGCCATAGCTGCAACTTCGCGTACTTCGTTTGTGTTCAACGACCAGACAAAGGCGTCACAGAACCCCACCTTGATCAATAAAGCTTTCATCTTATATTCGCAATATCCAGATTGCAATCTTAGTTTCTTGCTTGTTCTTCGTTTGCTCGCAGGAAACAGACCCTCGCGGTCAGGTTGATCGTGCTCCGGCTTGGTCAATAACCTCTCGGACTTGGTTTAGCGATTGCTAAGGCGCGACGTCCTCGCACGTTCGTAGTCAGATCGTCAAAGTCGACTTCCACCAAAGCGATATCCATCATCTCATCGAAAGACGGGACACCTTTGCCTCTATCACACGTACTGTTCACGTGCATTTTAGTATCTCTACATATGCTGATTATGTTGATTGTGATGTGGTACCTATGCAAGCATGTTCCTTATTACTTGGTAGACCATGGCAATTTGATAAAAATTCTATACACCATGGTAGAAACAATCAGTATACTCTTGTTCATAAGGATAAAAATATTACTTTGCTTCCTATGACTCCTGATTCTATTTTGAAAGATGATATTAATAGAGCTACTAAAGCAAAACAGGAGAAGAATAAGAGTGAAAATCAGATTGTGGCAAAAGAATTTGAGCAACAAATGAAGCCTAATAATAAACCATCTAGTGTTGCTTCTGAAATTAAATTGAGAAGTGCATGTTTATTTGCCACCAAATCTGATATTGATGAGCTAGATTTCAGCAAATCTGTTTGCTATGCTTTTGTGTGCAAAGAGGCATTATTTTCATTCGAGGACGTGCCTTCCTCTTTGCCTCCTGCTATCACTAACATTTTGCAGGAGTTCGCTGACGTCTTTCCACAAGACGTGCCACCGGGATTACCACCTATTCGAGGGATTGAGCATCACATTGACTTAATCCCCGGTGCTTCACTGCCAAACCGTGCGCCATACCGTACCAATCCAGAGGAGACGAAGGAGATTATGCGTCAAGTACAAGAGCTTCTCGACAAAGGTTATATACGCGAATCCCTTAGTCCTTGTGCTATTCCTATTATTCTAGTGCCGAAAAAGGATGGTACATCGCGTATGTGTGTTGATTGTAGAGGCATTAATAATATTACTATTCGTTATCGTCATCCTATTCCTAGGCTAGATGATATGCTTGATGAATTGAGTGGCTCTACAATATTCTCCAAATTTGATTTGCGTAGTGGATACCATCAAATTCGTATGAAATTGGGGGATTGATAGAGGCAAAGGTGTCCCGTCTTTCGTTGAGATGATGGATATCGCTTTGGTGGAAGTCGACTTTGACGATCCGACTATGACCGTGCGAGGACGTCGCGCCTTAGCAATCGCTAAACCAACTCCGAGAGGTTATTGACCACGCCGGAGCACGATCAACCTGACCACGAGGGTCAGTTTCCTGCGAGCAAACGAAGAACAAGCAAGAAACTAAGATTGCAATCTGGATATTGCGAATATAAGATGAAAGCTTTATTGATCAAGGTGGGGTTCTGTGACGCCTTTGTCTCATCGTTCAACACAAACGAAGTACGCGAAGTTGCAGCTATGGCGAACTTTTAATCTAAACAAAACCCAAAGTCTAAACGGTGCCCTAAGGGCTGTATATATGAAGGAAGAGAGGGGGAATTTCGTGGCCCTTGGTGGAGGGGTCCGAAATCAACCCTATCTCTTGTTTCCCCACACATACGGACTCTAAAAATAGCCTATACTTATGTATTTCGAAATTACATGGGCCTGGCCCAATAAAAAGGTGACACAGCACCTATAATAGCCTCGGGACGAAATTTATGAAGTGGCATCTTGTATATTTCGTCCATGGCTTCATGCACCCATTATGGTGGCTTCAAAGTCCTGAAATCATCACTTGTAACTCCGTTCTTGTTCCCCTTGCGCATGGCATCATCTCCATGCTTGTTCTTGCTCCAATGTTCATCCTTCTCCAAGCTAGGCCCTTCATTTGTAAGCAAAACAAATGTATCCAATTTAGGCAGCATCATATTCTCATGAACATTAGAATCATTACCAAGAAACGAAAGTACCTGATAATTTAATTGGCGTGCGCGAGCTCTAGTAATTGGTCCCGTATATGTAGCAGTAGGGGCTGTGGGTGTAACAATGGTATTGATGTCCTCATCATCCTCCCCTTCTTGAAATGAAGTCGTCCTCAACGGAAACTCATCTTCCTCACCCAAATAAGGCTTCAAATCTGCAATGTTAAAAGTGGGACTAACCCCAAAATCTGCAGGCAGCTCAAGTTTATATGCATTATCATTTATTTTCTCTAACACCTTAAAGGGACCATCAGCACGTGGCATTAGCTTTGATTTGCGCAAATCAGGAAATCTATCCTTACGCAAATGTAACCAAACAAGATCCCCAGGTGCAAACACAACATGTTTTCTACCCTTATCTCCAGCAAGTTTATATTTAGCATTCATACGCTCAATGTTTTCCTTAGTTAACTCATGCATTTTTAAAATCAATTCAGCACGTTGTTTATCATCAAAATTAACCTTCTCCGAAGATGGAAGAGGCAACAAATCAATAGGTGCATGAGGTAGGAAACCATACACAACTTCAAAAGGGCACATCTTAGTAGTAGAATGCAATGAACGATTATAAGCAAATTCAATATGAGGCAAGCATTCCTCCCACATTTTCTTATTATTCTTCAAAACAGCCCTAAGCATAGTAGACAACGTTCTATTGACTACTTCAGTTTGTCCATCAGTTTGGGGGTGACAAGTAGTACTAAAAAGCAGTTTAGTCCCCAACTTAGCCCATAAACATCTCCAAAAGTGGCTAAGAAATTTAGTATCACGATCTGAAACAATAGTATTTGGCACACCATGCAAGCGAATAATTTCACGAAAGAACAAATCAGCAACATTAACAGCATCATCGCTTTTATGACATGGTATAAAGTGTGCCATTTTCGAGAATCTATCCACGGCAACAAATATGCTATCCCTCCCCTTCTTTGTTCGAGGTAAACCTAAAACAAAGTCCATAGATATATCCTCCCAAGGAACACTAGGTACAGGCAAAGGCATATATAAACCATGAGGATTGAGTCGTGACTTAGCTTTTTGACATGTAGTGCATCGAGCAATAATACGCTCAACATCCCGTCTCATCTTTGGCCAAAAGAAATGTGTAGCAAGTACGTCCTCCGTCTTCTTCACGCCAAAGTGTCCCATTAACCCTCCTCCATGCGCCTCCTGCAACAACAAAAGACGAACAGAGCTAGCTGGAATGCATAGCTTGTTAGCACGAAACACAAATCCATCGTTAACGACAAACTTGTTCCACATTCTTCCTTCTTTACAATTCTGCATTACATCTTTAAAATCAGCATCATGCACATATTGATCTTTGATGGTCTCCAAACCAAATATTTTGAAGTCAAGTTGTGAAAGCATAGTATAGCGGCGAGACAATGCATCAGCAATAACATTTTCTTTTCCCTTCTTGTGTTTAATGACATAAGGAAAATTCTCAATGAATTCAACCCATTTAGCATGTCTATGATTCAGTTTAGCTTGACTTTTAATATGTTTCAAAGATTCAAGATCAGAATGTATAACAAATTCTTTGGGCATAAATAATGTTGCCATGTTTCTAAAGTCCGAACAAGAGCATATAATTCTTTATCATAAGTAGAATAATTCAGACTAGGCCCACTCAATTTTTCAGAAAAGTATGCAACAGGTTTGCCATCTTGTAATAACACACCGCCTAATCCAATTCCACTAGCATCACATTCAAGCTCAAAAGTCTTATTAAAATCAGGAAGTTGGAGTAAAGGAGCATGTGTCAACTTATCTTTCAATACCGAGAAGGCTTCCTCCTGTGCGGTACCCCAAAGAAAAGGCACATCTTTCTTTGTAAGCTCATTGAGAGGTGCAGCAATGGTGCTGAAATCTCTCACAAAACGCCTATAGAATCCAGCGAGGCCAAGAAAACTCCTCACTTGTGTGACCGTTTTGGGTTGCGGCCAACTCTCAATAGCTTCAATCTTGGCTTTATCAACTTCAATTCCCTGTGGAGTAACAACATAGCCAAGAAAAGATACTCGGTCGGTGCAAAAGGTGCACTTCCCAAGGTTACAAACAAACGTGCATCACGTAGAGCAATAAAAACAGCACGTAAATGTTCCAAATGTTCTTCCAAAGATCTGCTATAAATCAATATGTCATCAAAATAAACTACCACAAATCGTCCAATGAAAGCACGTAAAACTTCGTTCATTAATCTCATGAAAGTACTAGGTGCATTAGTTAACCCAAAAGGCATGACTAACCACTCATATAATCCAAACTTAGTTTTGAATGCTGTTTTCCATTCATCTCCCAATTTCGTACGAATTTGATGGTATCCACTACGCAAATCAACTTTGGAGAATATTGTAGAGCCACTCAATTCATCAAGCATATCATCTAGCCTAGGAATAGGATGACGATAACGAATAGTAATATTATTAATGCCTCTACAATCAACACACATACGTGATGTACCATCCTTTTTCGGCACTAGAATAATAGGAACAACACAAGGACTAAGGGATTCGCGTATATAACCTTTGTCGAGAAGCTCTTGTACTTGACGCATAATCTCCTTCGTCTCCTCTGGATTGGTACGGTATGGTGCACGGTTTGGCAGTGAAGCACCGGGAACTAAGTCAATCTGATGCTCAATCCCTCGAATAGGCGGTAATCCCGGTGGCACGTCTTGTGGAAAGACGTCAGCGAACTCCTGCAAAATGTTAGTGACAGCAGAAGGCAAAGAGGAAGGCACGTCCTCGAATGAAAATAATGCCTCTTTGCACACAAAAGCATAGCAAACAGATTTGCTGAAATCTAGCTCATCAATATCAGATTTGGTGGCAAATAAACATGCACTTTTCAATTTAATTTCAAAAGCAACACTAGATGGTTTATTATTAGGCTTCATTTGTTGCTCAAATTCTTTTGCCACAATCTGATTTTCACTCTTATTCGTCTCCTGTTTTGCTTTATTAGCTCTATTAATATCATCTTTCAAAATGGAATCAGGAGTCATAGGAAGCAAAGTAATATTTTTATCCTTATGAACAAGAGTATAGTGATTGTTTCTACCATGGTGTACAGAATTTTTATCAAATTGCCATGGTCTACCAAGTAATAAGGAACATGCTTGCATAGGTACCACATCACAATCAATATAATCAGCATATGTAGAGATACTAAAATGCACACGAACAGTACGTGTTACCTTAACCTTGCCGCTGTTGTTGAACCATTGGATGTAGTAAGGATGTGGATGTGGTCTTGTGGTGAGAGAAAGCTTCTCCACCATCTCCATGCTAGCCAAGTTGTTGCAGCTCCCTCCGTCTATGATGACGCGCACAGAACGTTCCTTCACAACTCCCTTGGTATGGAACAAATTGTGCCTCTGATTTTGCTCAGCTTGTGTGATTTGCACACTCAAAACACGTTGAGCAACTAAACATTCATACCTGTCAGTGTCTTCAGGAGCCATGTATTGCGTCTCATGATCAGAATCATCTCCACCATGTTCTTCACGTATAATAAAAGCCAAAGTCTCCTCATCATAGTCACTAGCAGACTCATATCCACCATCCGCGGTAGCAATCATCACACGCGGAGATTTGCATTCTCTCGCATAATGACCTCCTCCCTTACAACGACGACAAATAATATCACTTGTGTGCCCTGTTGATGCCATGGAAGAAGAAGAACGCTGTGCAGGCCCCGCAGGTGCGCTCTTGGCAGATAATGGTGGTTGTGCCTGTTTTCTTGTATCACGGCTGGAGGTGGCACCGGATGGAGGTGCTGGTGCAGTTGAAGTAGAAGATGCACGTGGTGTCCATGATGAAGGTCGGCCTACAGAAAAGTTAGTTCGCCCCAACGCTTGTCGATCCTGCACTTCACGTTCAGCTTTACAAGCAAGATGGAATAAACGAGTGATATTAGTATACTCCTTTAGTCTAGAATGGTCTGAATCTCTCTATTTAATCCACCCAGAAAACATGCAAGCATAGCTTTATTCTCCTCAACAATACCACATCTAATCATGCCAGTTTGTAATTCCTGATAATATTCTTCTACAGAATTTTTCCCTTGTCTTAAACGCTGCAATTTTTGAAGCAATTCACGTTGATAATATGGTGGAACCCAACGCGTACGCATAGCAGTTTTCAAAGCAGCCCAAGTAGTTGGAATAGGATATAATCTACAATGTTCAGACCACCATACACATGCAAAACTAGTGAAAGCACAAACAGCAGCAGCAACTCGTCTCTCCTCAGGATATTGTAAACATGTAAATCGTTGTTCAGTTTCTAACTCCCAAGTAAGATATATATCAGGAACATATCTACCCTCAAATGGTGGAATATTCAATTTCAGTTTAGGAATATGGACATCATCTCGTACCTGAGGTGGTGGTGCAGGCCTACCATTACGAATATATACCTGAGGTCGACCTGCTGGTGGTGGTGCAGGTGGCTGCACGTAGTGCTGATTTTGATCAACCTCATCCTCATAATCTCCCACATAATCATCCTCCTCCGCATCAACAGCAGGAGCCACAGAAGTATCAACAGCAGCACCAACAGTTTGGCCAAACGCAAGAGGAACACGGCTTGCTCGGCGAAGGTCTGTTTCGCGACGTGGAGGTAGTCGTTGTTGTTGTTGTTGGAGAGGTGCGTTAGGTGCAGCGGGTGGTGGTGATGGAAGACGCGCAAGCAATTCATTAAACTTGTTATCGAGCTTTGTTTCGAACGTCTTCTCAAGGCCAGTGATCTTCTCCATGGCCTCTTCAAAATTGTTTAGCACATCTTGCACCTGTTCAGTCATCATTTGCTGAAACTTATCATGAAGCTCCTTGTTCGCTAAATTCTCCCAGTCAATCTCATCGGCTTGTGATCCTGGCATGGTTAGCAGCAATAGAAACACACAAGAATATGATCCTACAGACTACGAACAAGTGGTGGTGGTGGGTGTCACAAATCCATCAAGCAAAACTCAAATTCTTACCAGTTCTTACCCAGCAACAGACGGTGATCGGCAACCGTTGTAGTCAAAACTCTCAAAGCTTGGATAGAGCGATTACCAGGGACAGTCAAACGCACGACGTAGATGTATGTGGAGCTGGGAAGGCTTATAATATGGTAGCAAAAAGGGTCAGCAATAATCAATTCAGAGATGCAAAGTTGAATAAACGCTCAACGACGGTACTGTGCTGGTCCTAGGCTAGACTGTGCTAGAGACGCGAGCCTAGAACACCAACAAAATCACGGCGCGGCACGTAAACAAGGAAGGAGCACACTCTGAATTTTTTTTCTCTTTTTTTTTGCACTTTTTTTTCCCTCTTTTTTTTTTGCTCCGCAACAAATTTTTTTCGAAAAAAGTCTACAAATGGTCTAAAAACTGCCTAGCCAGAATTTTCCAGACTTAGTTTTTTTTTAAAATTGGAACTATTTTTCTTCTGCGGATGGCTCGGAAGTTGGGGAGTCCTTCTCTGTCACGAATCGGAGTATCGCATGAACTGGAAATCGAGAACAATGCAACAATTACTGGACTCGGACTAGGACTGGTGGCGGAGATGAATCTGGTGGAACTCGGACTGGTGGCGAAGATGAATCTGGTGGAACACGGACAGGTGGCGGATATATGTTGCAGGTGAAATCGGATTGGCGTGATCGCGGCGGATATGTGGTCGCGTATATGGATTCGGATTGGCGGTGAATATGTGGTGGTGGTATATGGCAACAGCGACGATGATGATGCGGTGGTGATATATGGCAGCAGTGACGTGACAACCTGTGAACAGAACTCGAAACTCTAAAAGACTAGACGCTAAGACCAGCAACTTGACACGACGATGCAACCGCAAATTCAACAAAGCAAATTCAGAAAAGATTATGCAAAGGCTCAGATTGGTTCGGATGGGATGAACTAACCCTAATTTTTTTTCTTGGCTTTTTCGTGGACTATAGGTATGAAGAACAGACTCGATCTAAACTACGAAAAACTGTAAAATCTCACCGAGCAACCTGGAAATCTGATACCACTTGATAGAGGCAAAGGTGTCCCGTCTTTCGATGAGATGATGGATATCACTTTGGTGGCAGTCGACTTTGACGATCCGACTACGAACGTGCGAGGACGTCGCGCCTTAGCAATCGCTAAACCAACTCCGAGAGGTTATTGACCACGCCGGAGCACGATCAACCTGACCACGAGGGTCTGTTTCCTGCGAGCAAACGAAGAACAAGCAAGAAACTAAGATTGCAATCTGGATATTGCAAATATAAGATGAAAGCTTTATTGATCAAGGTGGGGTTCTGTGACGCCTTTGTCTGGTCGTTGAACACAAACGAAGTACGCGAAGTTGTAGCTATGGCGAACTTTTAATCTAAACAAAACCCAAAGTCTAAACGGTGCCCTAAGGGCTGTATATATGGAGGAAGAGAGGGGGAATTTCGTGGCCCTTGGTGGAGGGGTCCGAAATCAACCCTATCTCTTGTTTCCCCACACATACGGACTCTAAAAATAGCCTATACTTATGTATTTCGAAATACATGGGCCTGGCCCAATAAAAAGGTGACGCAGCACCTATAATAGCCTCGGGACGAAATTTATGAAGTGGCATCTTGTATATTTCGTCCATGGCTTCATGCACCCATTATGGTGGCTTCAAAGTCCTGAAATCATCACTTGTAACTCCGTTCTTGTTCCCCTTGCGCATGGCATCATCTCCATGCTTGTTCTTGCTCCAATGTTCATCCTTCTCCAAGCTAGGCCCTTCATTTGTAAGCAAAACAAATGTATCCAATTTAGGCAGCATCATATTCTCATGAACATTAGAATCATTACCAAGAAACGAAAGTACCTGATAATTTAATTGGCGTGCGCGAGCTCTAGTAATTGGTCCCGTATATGTAGCAGTAGGGTGATAGAGGCGAGGATCCCGATCTTTCGATGAGATGATAACTATCGATTTGGTGGAGACGACTTTGACAATCCGACTACGAACGTGCACGACGTTGCACCTTAGCAATCACTAAACCAATCTCCTGAGGTTACTGACGATGCTGGAAGCACGGTCAGCCTGACCATGAAGGTCTATTCCTGCAAGCAATCGAAGAACGAGCAAGAATATGATAAAGCAATCTGAATATTGCAAATATATATGAAGTATTGATAATGGTGGGGATCGGGAAGCGGTCTTGGTCTGGTCGTTGGACACAAACGAAGTACACGAAGTTGCAATGGCTAACTTTTAACTAAACAAATCCCAAGGAAAAAGCTACTAGATGGATCTACTTATATAGGAGCAAGGGGTGGCGGCCAAGGAGGTGGGAGGACGTCCCAAGGCAGCCTAAAACTAACCCTAGGTCGTACAAGGCTCATGGGCCCAAGTGGAGGTGATGCAACACCTTTGGGCTTGTAGTTTGACTCGGATTCTGCAGCAACGTCAGATTGTTTCGTCCGTAACTCAACGCTCCGGACGAATTTGAAGGTGAATCCAATTGGGATGGAAAGAGCACGAAATCTAGTTTCCAACAAAAAAAGAATCACCCAATTCGGAGTCCGTATGAAAAATTTGTTGGCGTTTTGAGTCAGGTATGTCTGTGTAGTCCGAATCTGAATCCAGAACGTGAGAGACTTGGACTCTATCTTCTCTTGGCCCAAAAGTGACGTGAGAGGACTTTTTGAACACAACCTAAACATCTCCTTTTCCCTTATCTTCATATGTGGATTGTACAAATGTCCCATACACCTGCAATTAGACAAAACACAAAAGTGTGTGAAGTATTTTTGTTCTAGATAACATAAATAGACTATTGAATAGTTTGCATTAGAAATCACCTGACAAATATGCATGTATGCAATATTTTTAGCCGTATCCAAGGTAGTCATGTCCTCATCATCCTCTCCTTTTTGAAAACAAAGCCATCCTCGGCATTGCTTAATCTGAAATGTGGCTAACAAAAGAGACAAGGTGTACATGTTGTATATGTATATGTCATCCATTTTAACTTCCCTTGATTTTTGCACATATGTCACATGTATACATGAGTAACTTTCATTGTTCATAAAATCTAAAGCAAAAAAATTATCACAAGAAGTAGAAGGCATGAAAATATTGCAACTCAGTTTGCACATATAAGTGAAGCTCTTATTCACTTCAAAAGATTGGCAATGTTCATCATTAAACCATCCTAACTTCGATGAATAAACCTTACTTGCATCAAATTTACATGCTACAACATGCTTAAATAAGCAAACATGCAATAAGTCATTGGACACAGAATCATCATCAAGATTAGAGGTCATATCAAAATGATTAAACATTGGTTCTTTTGCATCAACAGTTAATTCAATGGGTACACTCAAAATTGTTGATATTTCAGTTGTTTGATCACATGACGCATTCATGACAGTAACAAGAGTCTCTAAAATAGGTGGTGTGCTCAAATCAACAGGTAACTCAACACATGATGCATTCAAGTTAACTAGGCATGCTTCATTCTCATGTGAAGTTATATCATCAAGACCTTTACTGTTACCTCGCAGAGATGTAGCTGATGTAGGTACGGACGTTGACAATGTACCATACTCTTGAGATGATATTGCGCTCACAATCCGAGGTGGGGCTGCTCTAGTAGGTGCAATAGTGGAGTAACCAACCGGTGGTGGTGAGCATGAACTGGAATAGTAGTTGTTGTAGTCACCCAATGCATCCTCCTGTATTTGTCTCTCAAAGGTACAAGCACGGACATACATACCAGTAATGCAACGAGGAATATACTGAAATCTTGCCTGAATATCATGGTTCAAACCACCAAAAAATCTATTCATTGTATCATCCTCAGATTCTTCTATGTCACAATGATGCATATAAGATTTGAACTCTTGGTAGTAAGCATGAACAGTGTTACTGCCTTGTTTTAATTGCTCCAATTTGCGACGCAATTCACGACGATAGTAAGGAGGAAAAAATTGTTGTCTCATTACAGCTTTCAAAACTTTCCAGGTTGTGGGTTGGTTATCAATGTTTTTCTTACAATGTACACTCCACCAAACAGAAGCAAAACCAGTAAATGCTCTAATGGTAGCTCGTACTCTCTCAAGTTCAGAAAAATCATGGTTACTAAAAAATTGTTCTACTTCAAGCTCCCAAGCTAGATAAATAGCAGGATTAAATCTACCCTCAAATGATGGTAAAGAGATAACCTGACCATATGCTTGTGTGTGTTGTCCCAACTCTCGTGATGGTGAAGATGTGTCCATCATCCAAGAACTTCTATCTCTGGAACCTGTCATGATTAGTAGAAACAAGAACCAAAATTCGAGAATAATGTTCCTATGAACTACTAGGATGTGGTTGTAAAGTGCTCACAGTAAAGCAAATATCAATATCTTACAAGTTCTTACCATGCGGCAGGTGGTGACAGGCAACCAGCGGTGTCAAATAACTCCAAAGATTGTGTAAAACGATTGCCAGGGGAATGTACGTATACACGGTGTAGAAATATGTGGAGCTGGGTTGGCTATATATGGTAGCAAAAGATTAGCAATAATCAATTCAGAGATGCAATGTTGAATAAACGCTCAACGACGGTACTGTGCTGGTCCTAGGCTAGACCAAACTAGAGACGCGAGCCTAGAACACTAATGAGGTCACGTCATAGCATAACTAGCATCAATAAAGGATATGAAGTAGCTCTGGACAGCAAGATATAAGTGAAGATCACAATAGCAGTAGACCTATTTAGAAGCTGATGTTGAGGTGCCAAATACTGAACTAGCTTCTGCAACTATTTAGATGTGGCTCGTCGCTAGCTTTCATTTGAGTACTCGCGGAGCCAAAACAGACTTCATATGAGGAAGTTATTCCTGTTTTACTGAACAGTGCACAAAACAGATTCCAATCCGAATTCAACTACGAGATTGAGTCTAGATAGATCCGAATTTTGTTTTTTTTTCTCCTCTCTTTTTTTTCTCACACTTTTTTTTCTTTTCCTTTCTTTTTTTTCTCTGACTTTTTTTTACTTTTTTTCTCTCGTTTTTTTCTCTATCTTTTTTTTCTCTCTCCCTCTTTCCAAAACAAACTAGATAAGATGTAGATTGGATCAAGCAAAGATGGGAACGATCTCAACTATGATTATGACAATGAATGGTGGGTAGCACGTGGAGCAAATTGATGGATGGGTGGTGGACAGCGGAAAGGATAACGATGCAGCGGCGACGTGACTAATGTGAACAGAACTCGAAACTCTAAACGACCTAGACACTAAGACCAGCAACTCGACACGACGATGCAACCGATAATTCAACTATGCAAGCAATGAAAAGAAAATTGCAAAGGCTCAGACTGGCTTGGACAAAGGATGAATAGATCTAACTCTTTTTTGTGGATTTTTCTTGGACAATAGGTAAGAAAATAAATCTAATCTAGGAAAGCTGGAAATTCTCACCGAGCAACCTGAAAACTGATACCACTTGATAGAGGCGAGGATCCCGATCTTTCGATGAGATGATAACTAACGATTTGGTGGAGACGACTTTGACAATCCGACTACAAACATGCACGACGTTGCGCCTTAGCAATCGCTAAACCAATCTCCTGAGGTTACTGACGATGCTGGAAGCACGGTCAGCCTGACCACGAAGGTCTATTCCTGCAAGCAATCGAAGAACGAGCAAGAATATGATAAAGCAATCTGAATATTGCAAATATATATGAAGTATTGATAATGGTGGGGATCCGGAAGCAGTCTTGGTCTGGTCGTTGGACACAAACGAAGTACACGAAGTTGCAATGGCTAACTTTTAACTAAACAAATCCCAAGGAAAAAGCTACTAGATGGATCTACTTATATAGGAGCAAGGGGTGGTGGCCAAGGAGGTGGGAGGACGTCCCAAGGCAGCCTAAAACTAACCCTAGGTCGTACAAGGCTCATGGGCCCAAGTGGAGGTGATGCAACACCTTTGGGCTTGTAATTTGACTTGGATTCTGCAGCAACGTCAGATTGTTTCATCCGTAACTCAACGCTCCGGACGAATTTGAAGGTGAATCCAATTGGGATGGAAAGAGCACGAAATCTAGTTTCCAACAAAAAAAGAATCACCCAATTCGGAGTCCGTATGAAAAAGTTGTTGGCGTTTTGAGTCAGGTATGTCTGTGCAGTCCGAATCTGAATCAAGAACGTGAGAGACTTGGACTCTATCTTCTCTTGGCCCAAAAGTGACGTGAGAGGACTTTTTGAACACAACCTAAACATCTCCTTTTCCCTTATCTTCATATGTGGATTGTACAAATGTCCCATACACCTGCAATTAGACAAAACACAAAAGTGTGTGAAGTATTTTTGTTCTAGATAACATAAATAGACTATTGAATAGTTTGCATTAAAAATCACCTGACAAATATGCATGTATGCAATATTTTTAGCCGTATCCAAGGTAGCCATGTCCTCATCACCACTTGATAGAGGCGAGGATCCCGATCTTTCGATGAGATGATAACTATCGATTTGCTGGAGACGACTTTGACAATCCGACTACAAACATGCACGACATTGCGCCTTAGCAATCGCTAAACCAATCTCTTGAGGTTACTGACGATGCTGGAAGCACGGTCAGCCTGACCACGAAGGTCTATTCCTGCAAGCAATCGAAGAACGAGCAAGAATATGATAAAGCAATCTGAATATTGCAAATATATATGAAGTATTGATAATGGTGGGGATCCGGAAGCGGTCTTGGTCTGGTCGTTGGACACAAACGAAGTACACGAAGTTGCAATGGCTAACTTTTAACTAAACAAATCCCAAGGAAAAAGCTACTAGATGGATCTACTTACATAGGAGCAAGGGGTGGCGGCCAAGGAGGTGGGAGGACGTCCCAAGGCAGCCTAAAACTAACCCTAGGTCGTACAAGGCTCATGGGCCCAAGTGGAGGTGATGCAACACCTTTGGGCTTGTAGTTTGACTCGGATTCTGTAGGAACATCAGATTGTTTCGTCCGTAACTCAACGCTCCGGACGAATTTGAAGGTGAATCCAATTGGGATGGAAAGAGCACGAAATCTAGTTTCCAACAAAAAAAGAATCACCCAATTCGGAGTCCGTATGAAAAAGTTGTTGGCGTTTTGAGTCAGGTATGTCTGTGCAGTCCGAATCTGAATCCAGAACGTGAGAGACTTGGAATCTTCTCTTGGCTCAAAAGTGACGTGAGAGGACTTTTTGAACACAACTAAACATCTCCTTTTCCCTTATCTTGATATGTGGATTGTACAAATGTCCCATACACCTGCAATTAGACAAAACACAAAAGTGTGTGAAGTATTTTTGTTCTAGATAACATAAATAGACTATTGAATAGTTTGCATTAGAAATCACTTGACAAATATGCATGTATGCAATATTTTTAGCCGTATCCAAGGTAGTCATGTCCTCATCATAGGGGCTGTGGGTGTAACAATGGTATTGATGTCCTCATCAGGGATGAATGGAAAACAGCATTTAAAACTAAGTTTGGATTATATGAGTGGTTAGTCATGCCTTTTGGGTTAACTAATGCGCCTAGTACTTTCATGAGACTAATGAACGAAGTTTTACGTGCTTTCATTGGACGATTTGTGCTAGTCTATTTTGGTGATATACCGATTTATAGCAGATCTTTGGAAGAACATTTGGAACATTTACGTGCTGTTTTTATTGCTCTACGTGATGCATGTTTGTTTGGTAACCTTGGGAAGTGCACCTTTTGCACCGACCGAGTATCTTTTCTTGGCTATGTTGTTACTCCACAGGGAATTGAAGTTGATAAAGCCAAGATTGAAGCTATTTAGAGTTGGCCGCAGTCCAAAACGGTCACACAAGTGAGGAGTTTTCTTGGCCTCGATGGATTCTATAGGCGTTTTGTGAGAGATTTCAGCACCATTGCTGCAACTCTCAATGAGCTTACAAAGAAAGATGTGCCTTTTCTTTGGGGTACCGCATAGGAAGAAGCCTTCTCGGTATTGAAAGATAAGTTGACACATGCTCCTTTACTCCAACTTCCTGATTTTAATAAGACTTTTGAGCTTGAATGTGATGCTAGTGGAATTGGATTAGGAGGTGTGTTATTACAAGATGGCAAACCTGTTGCATACTTTTCTGAAAAATTGAGTGGGCCTAGTTTGAATTATTCTACTTATGATAAAGAATTATATGCTCTTGTTCGGACTTTAGAAACATGGCAACATTATTTATGGCCCAAAGAATTTGTTATACATTCTGATCATGAATCTTTGAAACATATTAATAGTCAAGCTAAACTGAATCGTAGACATGCTAAATGGGTTGAATTCATTGAGACTTTCCCTTATGTCATTAAACACAAGAAGGGAAAAGAAAATGTTATTGCTAATGCATTGTCTCGTCGCTATACTATGCTTTCACAACTTGACTTCAAAATATTTGGTTTGGAGACCATCAAAGATCAATATGTGCATGATGTTGATTTTAAAGATGTAATGCAGAATTGTAAAGAAGGAAGAATGTGGAACAAGTTTGTCGTTAACGATGGATTTGTGTTTCATGCTAACAAGCTATGCATTCCAGCTAGCTCCGTTCGTCTTTTGTTGTTGCAGGAGGCGCATGGAGGAGGATTAATGGGACACTTTGGCGTGAAAAAGACGGAGGACGTACTTGCTACACATTTCTTTTGGCCAAAGATGAGACGGGATGTTGAGCGTTTTATTGCTCGCTGCACTACATGTCAAAAAGCTAAGTCACGACTCAATCCTCATGGTTTATATATGCCTTTGCCTGTACCTAGTGTTCCTTGGGAGGATATATCTATGGACTTTGTTTTAGGTTTACCTCGAACAAAGAAGGGGAGGGATATCATATTTGTTGTCGTGGATAGATTCTCGAAAATGGCACACTTTATACCATGTCATAAAAGCGATGATGCTGTTAATGTTGCTGATTTGTTCTTTCGTGAAATTATTCGCTTGCATGGTGTGCCAAATACTATTGTTTCAGATTGTGATACTAAATTTCTTAGCCACTTTTGGAGATGTTTATGGGCTAAGTTGGGGACTAAACTGCTTTTTAGTACTACTTGTCACCCCCAAACTGATGGCCAAACTAAAGTAGTCAATAGAACATTGTCTACTATGCTTAGGGCTGTTTTGAAGAGTAATAAGAAAATGTGGGAGGAATGCCTGCCTCATATTGAATTTGCTTATAATCGTTCATTGCATTCTACTACTAAGATGTGCCCTTTTGAAGTTGTGTATGGTTTCCTACCTCGTGCACCTATTGATTTGTTGCCTCTTCCATCTTCGAAGAAGGTTAATTTTGATGCTAAACAACGTGCTGAATTGATTTTAAAAATGCATGAGTTAACTAAGGAAACATTGAGCGTATGAATGCCAAATATAAACTTGCTGGAGATAAGGGTAGAAAACATGTTGTGTTTGCACCTGGAGATCTTGTTTGGTTACATTTGCGTAAGGATAGATTTCCTGATTTGCGCAAATCAAAGCTCATGCCACGGGCTGATGGTCCCTTTAAGGTGTTAGAGAAAATAAATGATAATGCATATAAACTTGGTGGAGGGGTCCGAAATCAACCCTATCTCTTGTTTCCCCACATATACGGACTCTAAAAATAGCCTATACTTATGTATTTCGAAATTACATGGGCCTGGCCCAATAATAAGGTGACGCAGCACCTAAAATAGCCTCGGGACGAAATTTATGAAGTGGCATCTTGTATATTTCGTCCAAGGCTTCATGCACCCATTATGGTGGCTTCAAAGTCCTGAAATCATCACTTGTAACTCCGTTCTTGTTCCCCTTGCGCATGCCATCATCTCCATGCTTGTTCTTGCTCCAATGTTCATCCTTCTCCAAGCTAGGCCCTTCATTTGTAAGCAAAACAAATGTATCCAATTTAGGCAGCATCATATTCTCATGAACATTAAAATCATTACCAAGAAACGAAAATACCTGGTAATTTAGTTGGCGTGCACGAGCTCTAGTAATTGGTCCAGTATGTATAGCAGCAGGGGCTGTGGGTGTAACAATTGTATTGATGTCCTCATCATCCTCCCCTTCTTGAAATGAAGTCGTCCTCGACGGAAGTTCATCTTCCTCACCCAAATAAGGCTTCAAATCTGCAATGTTAAAAGTGGGACTAACTCCAAAATCTGCAGGCAGCTCAAGTTTATATGCATTATCATTTATTTTCTCTAACACCTTAAAGGGACCATCAGCACGTGGCATTAACTTTGATTTGCGCAAATCAGGAAATCTATCCTTACGCAAATGTAACCAAACAAGATCTCCAGGTGCAAACACAACATGTTTTCTACCCTTATCTCCAGCAAGTTTATATTTAGCATTCATGCGCTCAATGTTTTCCTTAGTTAACTCATGCATTTTTAAAATCAATTCAGCACGTTGTTTAGCATCAAAATTAACCTTCTCCGAAGATGGAAGAGGCAACAAATCAATAGGTGCATGAGGTAGGAAACCATACACAACTTCAAAAGGGCACATCTTAATAGTAGAATGCAATGAACGATTATAAGCAAATTCAATATGAGGTAAGCATTCCTCCCACATTTTCTTATTATTCTTCAAAACAGCCCTAAGCATAGTAGACAACGTTCTATTGACTACTTCAGTTTGTCCATCAGTTTGGGGGTGACAAGTAGTACTAAAAAGCAGTTTAGTCCCCAACTTAGCCCATAAACATCTCCAAAAGTGGCTAAGAAATTTAGTATCACGATCTGAAACAATAGTATTTGGCACACCATGCAAGCGAATAATTTCACGAAAGAACAAATCAGCAACATTAACAGCATCATCGCTTTTATGACATGGTATAAAGTGTGCCATTTTCGAGAATCTATCCACGACAACAAATATGCTATCCCTCCCCTTCTTTGTTCGAGGTAAACCTAAAACAAAGTCTATAGATATATCCTCCCAAGGAACACTAGGTACAGGCAAAGGCATATATAAACCATGAGGATTGAGTCGTGACTTAGCTTTTTGACATGTAGTGCAGCGAGCAATAAAACGCTCAACATCCCGTCTCATCTTTGGCCAAAGGAAATGTGTAGCAAGTACGTCCTCCGTCTTCTTCACGCCAAAGTGTCCCATTAATCCTCCTCCATGCGCCTCCTGCAACAACAAAAGACGAACGGAGCTAGCTGGAATGCATAACTTGTTAGCATGAAACACAAATCCATCGTTAACAACAAACTTGTTCCACATTCTTCCTTCTTTACAATTCTGCATTACATCTTTAAGATCAGCATCATGCACATATTGATATTTGCTTTACTGTGAGCACTTTACAACCACACCCTAGTAGTGCATAGGAACATTATTCTCGAATTTTGTTTCTTGTTTCTACTAATCATGACAGGTTCCGGAGAAAGAAGTTCTTGGACGACGAATACATCTTCACCATCACGAGAGTTGGGACAACACACGCAAGCACATGGTCAGGTACGCGATGATGTCCATATTCCTAAACTGAAATTGAATATTCCACCATTTGAGGGTAGATATGTTCCTGATATATATCTTACTTGGGAGTTAGAAACTGAACAACGATTTACATGTTTACAATATCACTTTTTTTTTCCGAAACCTACTCCGGCAAGGAAACACGAATCGGAAACTAGATGGATCTCGAAAACAAACCTAATAAGCAAGGAAATCGGATTGGTGGTGGATATATGGTGGTGGTATATGGCAGCGGTGGTGGTAGCGGTGGTAGTATATGGATATGGATCGGTGATGGTATATGGACACGGATTGGTGGTGGTATATGGATACGGATTCGGAGCGATGGTGGTAGATGGCAGGGGCGATGATGATGGTGCGGCGGCGGCGTGACAACTTATGACTAGAACTCGAAACTCTAAAAGACTAGACTCTAAGACCAGCAACTAGAAACGACGATGCAACCGCAAATTCAACAAAGCAAAACCCTAAAAAGATTATGCAAAGGCTCAGATTGGTTCGGATATGATGAACTAACCCTAATTTTTTTTGTGGATTTTTCGTGGACTATAGGTATGAAGACAGACTCGATCTAAACTACGAAAAACTATAAAATCTCACCGAGCAACCTGGAAATCTGATACCACTTGATAGAGGCAAAGGTGTCCCGTCTTTCGATGAGATGATGGATATCGCTTTGGTGGAAGTCGACTTTGACGATCCGACTACGAACGTGCGAGGACGTCGCGCCTTAGCAATCGCTAAACCAACTCCGAGAGGTTATTGACCATGCCGGAGCACGATCAACCTGACCACGAGGGTCTGTTTCCTGCGAGCAAACGAAGAACAAGCAAGAAACTAAGATTGCAATCTGGATATTGCGAATATAAGATGAAAGCTTTATTGATCAAGGTGGGGTTCTGTGACGCCTTTGTCTGGTCGTTGAACACAAACGAAGTACGCGAAGTTGCAACTATGGCGAACTTTTAATCTAAACAAAACCCAAAGTCTAAACGATGCCCTAAGGGCTGTATATATGGAGGAAGAGGGGGGAATTTCGTGGCCCTTGGTGGAGGAGTCCGAAATCAACCCTATCTCTTGTTTCCCCACACATACGGACTCTAAAAATAGCCTATACTTATGTATTTCGAAATTACATGGGCCTGGCCCAATAATAAGGTGACGCAGCACCTAAAATAGCCTCGGGACGAAATTTATGAATTGGCATCTTGTATATTTCGTCCAAGGCTTCATGCACCCATTATGGTGGCTTCAAAGTCCTGAAATCATCACTTGTAACTCCGTTCTTGTTCCCCTTGCGCATGCCATCATCTCCATGCTTGTTCTTGCTCCAATGTTCATCCTTCTCCAAGCTAGGCCCTTCATTTGTAAGCAAAACAAATGTATCCAATTTAGGCAGCATCATATTCTCATGAACATTAGAATCATTACCAAGAAACGAAAGTACCTGGTAATTTAGTTGGCGTGCACGAGCTCTAGTAATTGGTCCAGTATGTATAGCAGCAGGGGCTGTGGGTGTAACAATTGTATTGATGTCCTCATCATCCTCCCCTTCTTGAAATGAAGTCGTCCTCGACGGAAGTTCATTGATAGAGGCGGAGGTGTCCCGTCTTTCGATGAGATGGTGGATTTCGCTTTGGTGGAAGTCGACTTTGACGATCCGACTACGAACGTGCGAGGACGTCGCGCCTTAGCAATCGCTAAACCAACTCCGAGAGGTTATTGACCACGCCGGAGCACGATCAACCTGACCACGAGGGTCTGTTTCCTGCGAGCAAACGAAGAACAAGCAAGAAACTAAGATTGCAATCTGGATATTGCGAATATAAGATGAAAGCTTTATTGATCAAGGTGGGGTTCTGTGACGCCTTTGTCTGGTCGTTGAACACAAACGAAGTACGCGAAGTTGCAGCTATGGCGAACTTTTAATCTAAACAAAACCCAAAGTCTAAACGATGCCCTAAGGGCTGTATATATGGAGGAAGAGGGGGGGGGGGATTTCGTGGCCCTTGGTGGAGGGGTCTGAAATCAACCCTATCTCTTGTTTCCCCACACATACGGACTCTAAAAATAGCCTATACTTATGTATTTCGAAATTACATGGGCCTGGCCCAATAATAAGGTGACGCAGCACCTAAAATAGCCTCGGGACGAAATTTATGAAGTGGCATCTTGTATATTTCGTCCAAGGCTTCATGCACCCATTATGGTGGCTTCAAAGTCCTGAAATCATCACTTGTAACTCCGTTCTTGTTCCCCTTGCGCATGCCATCATCTCCATGCTTGTTCTTGCTCCAATGTTCATCCTTCTCCAAGCTAGGCCCTTCATTTGTAAGCAAAACAAATGTATCCAATTTAGGCAGCATCATATTCTCATGAACATTAAAATCATTACCAAGAAACGAAAATACCTGGTAATTTAGTTGGCGTGCACGAGCTCTAGTAATTGGTCCAGTATGTATAGCAGCAGGGGCTGTGGGTGTAACAATTGTATTGATGTCCTCATCACCTCTCTTTCTCCATATATACAGCCCTTAGGGCACCGTTTAGACTTTGGGGTTTTGTTTAGATTAAAGTTCGCCATAGCTGCAACTTCGCGTACTTCGTTTGTGTTCAACGACCAGACTAAGGCGTCACAGAACCCCACCTTGATCAATAAAGCTTTCATCTTATATTCGCAATATCCAGATTGCAATCTTAGTTTCTTGTTTGTTCTTCGTTTGCTCGCAGGAAACAGACCCTCGTGGTCAGGTTGATCGTGCTCCGGCGTGGTCAATAACCTCTCGGAGTTGGTTTAGCGATAGCTAAGGCGCGACGTCCTCGCACGTTCGTTGTCGGATCGTCAAAGTCGACTTCCACCAAAGCAATATCCATCATCTCATTGAAAGACGGGACACCTTTGCCTCTATCACTATTTCCATTTCCTTGTACTATTCTTCAACACTCTTTGTTCCTTGCTTGAGGAGTTGTAGCTTCTTGAAGAGATCACGGTTGTAGTAGGTGGGCACAAATCATGCTCTCATGACATCCTTCATTTGATCCCAAGTGGTGATTGGAGGGTCACCTCTTGCTTCTCGGCGCTCAAGGACTTGTTCCCACCATATGAGCACATAGTCTTGGTACTCAAGTGATGCCATTGCGATCTTATTCTCTTCCTCATAGTTGTGCAAATGAAAGATTTTGTCGACCTTCAATGCCCATGAGAGATATTCTTCCGGATCATTGCTTCCATTGAACTTGGGCGTTGTGAATTTGAGTTTTCCGTATCGTTGCTCTTCATCTTGATAGCGGTTGCGGTAGCGCTCTTGCCTTGGAAAGTTCTCGAATGCTCGTTCCTCATTATGTCGCTCTTGGTGTTGAGGAGGGTCTTGGAACACTTGTTCCACTTGGTGTCGCTCTTGTTGCACTTGAGGTTGAGGTGGAGCTTGACGAACTTGGGGAGGAGCTTGAGGAACTTGACGGTGCACACGTGGTTGATAGTTCCTCTCTTGTATTTCTTCTCGAAGGGCTTCCTCTTGATTCCGCCGTTCGCGATTGCGGTTGGCGATGGCTCGACTTGATTCTTGAAGGGCACGTTCCGCCTCAATAGCTTGTGCTTCTCGTTGTTGTTGTTGAAGATGTTGAGCCTCGGCGTCTTGTTTCTCTTGGTGTAGACGCGCTCGTTCTTCTTCTTCTTAACGAGAAGACGTTGTCGTTCTTGAGCTTGAGCAAAAGCGACTTGATTTGCTTGAGGACGAGGGACTTGTTCATCAACTTGCTCTTGGGAATGTTTGTCGTGTAGTGGATCTCAAGATGCATGACGGTCTTGACGCGCGGCTCGTCGAAGTATGGTCGATGACGGTGTACTTGAGCCGGAGGAGGTGTCGTCGGAGTGTCGACTTGAATGGCTCCTTCTTGAGTAGGAAGAAGTTGAAGAATGGCGGTTGACCAACAAAGCTCGGATCTTGTCCATTCTTGCATCGTTCTCTTGCTTGTGCGCGTTGAGCTTGCTGTTGAAGTAGTCGCGTGTTCGTTGCTTGGAGAGTCGTAAGTCGGTGGCAAGGTTGTCGATGCGGTCGTTCATGGCTTGTTGCTCTTGATGGAGCGCTCGTTGTGCACCAAAGAGGTGGCTCTTGGTGACGAAGGATGACATGTCGTCGTCTTGCTCGATGAAGAGTGGGTTGGTAGCGGAGCTTGGCCTGTCCATCATAAGAAAGTGGTGGTGAGTAGGAAAATGAGGGAACAAAACCAAAGTTACCTTTTCCGAAGATTGTGGATGTAACAAGTATGATCCCATGTGATGTTACAATAGGGGAATTGGTACCGGGAATTGTTTCTCACACCTACAAGTAAATGGTCTATGGAGGAGCTTGGTTAGGAAAGACACAAATAATTCAAGCAAATGTTAGTCGAGATGTTGATAAAGTTGAGAAGATTCACAAATGGCAAATAAGACAAATAGATCAACCTCCCAAGATAACACGAGGAACACACACACGGAAGATAAATGGGATCCGCACAACCAAGGAATGAGCTCGAAGATATCGACACACGGGAAAAGCTCTTGTCGTACGGATACTAGAGAGACGCTAGCTCGATTGCACTAATGGGCTAGATACGCTAGTGCACCAACCTAATAGAGAATCTACTCGTCTCACTATCCCAAGTATGCAAATGTATGTGGTGACCAAGATGATGCACAAATGCGAAGGCTCGATGCTATTGCTTATAAGCTCTTTGCTTCTCTTCTCTTTTGCTTAAAAGCTTTTTATCATCATTTTTTTTCACTATGCCATGATGCTTGATATGCGAGCCACACAACGAGATAACAAGTAGTAGATGCACGGGATGGACGGAACACTAAATGGTGCACTAAGACGTGGCCCGGCAATACTCAACAAGCTAGTCTCGATGGGTAAGCTACGCAAAATGGCTCAAAGCTATCAAGTTAATGGCAAGGGAGTACAAAGTGTCGTCGAGGTTACCGTCCTTGCTTACGGTCGAAGATGATCTTGTCGAAGTCAAAGTGTTGTCCCTGTCGATGATTGGTGGCGATGATGTTTCCATGTTGAGCCTAAGTAGCCGAAACACCTTAGGACACAAGAGAAATCGCAACCGAACACTCAACAAACACGTGGAATGGTGCGGAAGAACACGAGGGATGGTGGTGAAACAAAAATATGAAAAACAGAAAATGGCCGAAAGTTCCTGGATGGCCCGTGCGCACGGGGTAAGTGAGACCCGTGTGCATGGGGTCCCGTGTGCACGGGGTCCCGATGACCCGTGTGCACGGGGTCTCCCGAGAGCGGGTGAACTTCTGTGATTTCGTGGGGATTGCAAGTTTTTGGGCAAATTCCCGTGGGTGATGGGTGGGGATGATGGTGGCGGGGGGGGGGGGGGAGATCCACTTGCCAAACACCAAATTCGTGGATCAAATCAACCAAATCTCACAAGATCAACAAATTGCAAGAAAACTTTTTGGGGCTATTTTTGGTGGGGATTTTCGGATTAGGACGAAAAACAACAAAATCAAGCTAGAAAGTGGAAGGTAGGGACTCCAAGATGTGAATCAACGTGGCTCATGATACCATATGATGTAGGGTAGAACCCTAGGAAGGACCTTTTCACACTTGGAGGGGGAAAATGGAGAGAAATCACAAGAACACAAAGAGAAATCACTCCAAAAATTCCCGATTACACATCCACTAGAGTAACAACACAAGATCCACAAGTCTCAAACACAATCAAAGGAAAGATACAATGGCAAAGTTCATCCCAAATCCAAAGGAAGAGGGGTCTTGGTGGTAGTCTTCTCCCAATGGAGGTCTTGAAATCCTCAAGGATTCTTCCCTAATGGGGTCTTGATCCTCAAAGAGGGAAGGTAATGGAGAAAAGCTCACCAAGATATCATCCAATACTTTGCTAACCCTAAACATGGCCCTAGGTACGAATTATATAGGCTTGGGGTCGAAGGAGACGAAGGGGAGTCGGAGATCCAATCTCAGCCGGCCATCCTGGGAGGCCCGTGCGCATGGGGTAAGTTGGGCCCGTGCGCACGGGGGTCCCGTGAGCACGGTACATGCCCGTGCGCACAGGGTGCTCCAGCGCCGGGTTCTTGTGTAGCCCGTGGGCACGGGGTCTCTAGGGCCCGTGCGCATGGGGTCACCTCGGACTTGCTGTTTTGCTGCGGTTGCACTCCGTCTAGATCCTCATGGCCTTGGGGTGGTTCTCCTTCTCCTTGGGGATGCTCCTGAGCTCCTTGGTGATGTTCCACTTCATACCTAAGGATGCATAACATATTTTGGTGAGGTAGTATACATGTTCCATTTGTGTCCATATGCAAGTCTAGTAGGAAGGAGTTCACCTCGGTTTCCAAAGCACGTGCTCTAGCTCTTGTCATGGGTCCTTGTGGGGGTGGATGTGTTGATGTAGAGTCCATGGGGATGATGGAAGGATGCTCCGCGTCAGCGCACCAACATGGATGCAAGTGCACAAGCAAGCTACATCAAGAAGATGCATGGAGATACAAGAAACATCATCGAGCGCCAAGTAGAACGACTAGCAACCAAGCTCAATGTCAACAAGCAACCCATGATCTTCAACATAGGTGATCTCGTGTGGCTATACCTTCGCAAGCACCGCTTCCCCAACGAACGCAATTCCAAACTTCTCCCTCGAGCCGATGGACCATTCAAGGTGCTAGCATGCTACAACGACAACGCCTACAAGATTGAACTCCCACGAGACAAGTACAACATGAGCGACATCTTCAACATCAAAGACCTCTCGCCGTTCCATGGTGTTGAAGATTTTGATCCGAGGTCGGATCTTTCCCAAGGGAGGGGAGATGATGTGGAGCATCCTTCCATCATCCCCATGGACTCTACATCAACACATCCAACCCCACGAGGACCCATGACGAGAGCTCGAGCACGTGCTATTCAATCCGTTGTTAACTCTCTCCTTGTTGAACTTCCCTTTGACCCACTTGAGACATGGCTACTACCTCAAACGGAGATGCTTTGTGTGCTTAGGTACCAAGAAAGTAACCAAGGAGAAGTTACGACGCAAGACGAACATCAAGAGCATGTAAACGATCTGCCCAGCCCAGAAGGACCGGAACAACCGCCCAACCACCGCCCGGGCGGAATAACCGGCCAGCTACCGCCCAACAACCGGCCCACCTTCTGTGATCGAGCGGAGCAAGGCCGGTGCCGCACCGGTTTTACCGGTTTATGCCCAAAGACCGGAACAACCGCCTCGACATCCGGTACAACCGCTGGCTCCTTCGACGTCCATCTCCAGAAGCCAGCGCCCGACCTCCCAGCGGTAGTACCGCCTTCCTCGTCCGGAACTACCGCCCCTCATGAGCTCTCAGCGGAACTACCGGCCCCATGACCGGTACTACCGGCCTGCCTGCGTGCAGTGCAAGGGGTTTTTGCCCCGTGTATCCTCTCCCACTTACCCCTTCGTGGCTTAGCACTATATATACTCGTCTCCTAGCTTCGTATTAGGGTTAGCATTGGTTTAGCTCATATTTGTGTGAGAGCCTTGCTCATCCACTTGGATACTTCTCCTCGGAGCTCACGACCTGTTCGGAGAAGATCCCCCAAGCGGATTCAAGACCCCTTTCTAGGGAAGATCATCAAGACCTCCGTACGGAGAAGAACGGTTCCTTTATATCCTTACCTTTGTTGATTGTGGATCATGTGTTGCTCTTTGTTCTTGGTGATCTAGCACTTGTGTGATTGATTCATTCTCGGTTTAGTGATTCTCTCTCGTTTTCCCCGTGTTTCCCCTTTGTGCTTCCGCGTGTTCTTCGTGATTCCCCATAGGACCCACTCCAAACGTGAAAGATCGTCACCATAGGGTTCCGCCCTACATCAATCTGTCTATTCTATGGTAGTCCTTGAAAGTACTTCATTTTCCCGTGCGCTTTTTGCCTAACCACCCCAAAATTTCTTGTCTGATGAGGACATCAATACAATTGTTACACCCACAGCCCCTGCTGCTATACATACTGGACCAATTACTAGAGCTCGTGCACGCCAACTAAATTACCAGGTACTTTCGTTTCTTGGTAATGATTCTAATGTTCATGAGAATATGATGCTGCCTAAATTGGATACATTTGTTTTGCTTACAAATGAAGGGCCTAGCTTGGAGAAGGATGAACATTGGAGCAAGAACAAGCATGGAGATGATGGCATGCGCAAGGGAAACAAGAACGGAGTTACAAGTGATGATTTCAGGACTTTGAAGCCACCATAATGGGTGCATGAAGCCTTGGACGAAATATACAAGATGCCACTTCATAAATTTCGTCCCGAGGCTATTTTAGGTGCTGCGACACCTTATTATTGGGCCAGGCCCATGTAATTTCGAAATACACAAGTATAGGCTATTTTTAGAGTCCGTATGTGTGGGGAAACAAGAGATAGGGTTGATTTCGGACCCCTCCACCAAGGGCCACGAAATTCCCCCCTCTTCCTCCATATATACAGCCCTTAGGGCATCGTTTAGACTGCGGGTTTTGTTTAGATTAAAAGTTCGCCATAGCTGCAACTTCGCGTACTTCGTTTGTGTTCAACGACCAGACAAAGGCGTCACAGAACCCCACCTTGATCAATAAAGCTTTCATCTTATATTCGCAATATCCAGATTGCAATCTTAGTTTCTTGCTTGTTCTTCGTTTGCTCGCAGGAAACAGACCCTCGTGGTCAGGTTGATCGTGCTCCGGCGTGGTCAATAACCTCTCGGAGTTGGTTTAGCGATTGCTAAGGCGCGACGTCCTCGCACGTTCGTAGTCGGATCGTCAAAGTCGACTTCCACCAAAGCGAAATCCACCATCTCATCGAAAGACGGGACACCTTTGCCTCTATCAAGTGGTATCAGATTTCCAGGTTGCTCGGTGAGATTTTACAGTTTTTAGTAGTTTAGATCGAGTCTGTTCTTCATACCTATAGTCCACGAAAAAGCCACAAAAAAAATTAGGGTTAGTTCATCATATCCGAACCAATCTGAGCCTTGCATAATCTTTTTAGGGTTTTGCTTTGTTGAATTTGCGGTTGCATCGTCGTGTCTAGTTGCTGGTCTTAGAGTCTAGTCTTTTAGAGTTTCGAGTTCTGGTCATAAGTTGTCACGCCGCCGCCGCACCATCATCATCGTCCCTGCCATCTACCACCACCGCACCGAATCCGTATCCATATACCACCACCAATCCGTGTCCATATACCACCACCTCAGGTACGAGATGATGTCCATATTCCTAAACTGAAATTGAATATTCCACCATTTGAGGGTAGATATGTTCCTGATATATATCTTACTTGGGAGTTAGAAACTGAACAACGATTTACATGTTTACAATATCCTGAGGAGAGACGAGTTGCTGCTGCCGTTTGTGCTTTCACTAGTTTTGCATCTGTATGGTGGTCTGAACATTGTAGATTATATCCTATTCCAACTACTTGGGCTGCTTTGAAAACTGCTATGCGTACGCGTTGGGTTCCACCATATTATCAACGTGAATTGCTTCAAAAATTGCAGCGTTTAAGACAAGGGAAAAATTCTGTAGAAGAATATTATCAGGAATTACAAACTGGCATGATTAGATGTGGTATTGTTGAGGAGAATGAAGCTATGCTTGCACGTTTTCTGGGTGGATTAAATAGAGAGATTCAGACCATTCTAGACTATAAGGAGTATACTAATATCACTCGTTTATTCCATCTTGCTTGTAAAGCTGAACGTGAAGTGCAGGATCGACAAGCATTGGGGCGAACTAACTTTTCTGCAGGCCGACCTTCATCATGGACACCACGTGCATCTTCTACTTCAACTGCACCAGCACCTCCATCCGGTGCCACCTCCAGCCGTGATACAAGAAAACAGGCACAACCACCATTATCTGCCAAGAGCGCACCTGCGGGGCCTGCACAGCGTTCTTCTTCTTCCATGGAATCAACAGGGCACACAAGTGATATTATTTGTCGTCGTTGTAAGGGAGGAGGTCATTATGCGAGAGAATGCAAATCTCCGCGTGTGATGATTGCTACCGGGGATGGTGGATATGAGTCCGCTAGTGACTATGATGAGGAGACTTTGGCTCTTATTACACGTGAAGAACATGGTGGAGATGATTCTGATCATGAGACGCAATACATGGCTCCTGAAGACGCTGACAGGTATGAATGTTTAGTTGCTCAACGTGTTTTGAGTGTGCAGGTCACACAAGCTGAGCAAAATCAGAGGCACAATTTGTACCATACCAAGGGAGTTGTGAAGGAACGTTCTGTGCGCGTCATCATAGACGGAGGGAGCTGCAACAACTTGGCTAGCATGGAGATGGTGGAGAAGCTTTCTCTCACCACAAGACCACATCCACATCCTTACTACATCCAATGGTTCAACAACAGCGGCAAGGTTAAGGTAACACGTACTGTTCGTGTGCATTTTAGTATCTCTACATATGCTGATTATGTTGATTGTGATGTGGTACCTATGCAAGCATGTTCCTTATTACTTGGTAGACCATGGCAATTTGATAAAAATTCTGTACACCATGGTAGAAACAATCACTATACTCTTGTTGATGAGGACATCAATACAATTGTTACACCCACAGCCCCTGCTGCTATACATACTGGACCAATTACTAGAGCTCGTGCACGCCAACTAAATTACCAGGTACTTTCGTTTCTTGGTAATGATTCTAATGTTCATGAGAATATGATGCTGCCTAAATTGGATACATTTGTTTTGCTTACAAATGAAGGGCCTAGCTTGGAGAATGATGAACATTGGAGCAAGAACAAGCATGGAGATGATGGCATGCGCAAGGGGAACAAGAACGGAGTTACAAGTGATGATTTCAGGACTTTGAAGCCACCATAATGGGTGCATGAAGCCTTGGACGAAATATACAAGATGCCACTTCCTAAATTTCGTCCCGAGGCTATTTTAGGTGCTGCGTCACCTTATTATTGGGCCAGGCCCATGTAATTTCGAAATACATAAGTATAGGCTATTTTTAGAGTCCGTATGTGTGGGGAAACAAGAGATAGGGTTGATTTCGGACCCCTCCACCAAGGGCCACGAAATTTCCCCCCTCTTCCTCCATATATACAGCCCTTAGGGCATCGTTTAGACTTTGGGTTTTGTTTAGATTAAAAGTTCGCCATAGCTGCAACTTCGCGTACTTCGTTTGTGTTCAACGACCAGACAAAGGCGTCACAGAACCCCACCTTGATCAATAAAGCTTTCATCTTATATTCGCAATATCCAGATTGCAATCTTAGTTTCTTGCTTGTTCTTCGTTTGCTCGCAGGAAACAGACCCTCGTGGTCAGGTTGATCGTGCTCCGGCGTGGTCAATAACCTCTCGGAGTTGGTTTAGCGATTGCTAAGGCGCGACGTCCTCACACGTTCGTAGTCGGATCGTCAAAGTCGACTTCCACCAAAGCGAAATCCACCATCTCATCGAAAGACGGGACACCTTTGCCTCTATCAAGGACCAGTACAGTACCGTCGTTGAGCGTTTATTCAACTTTGCATCTCTGAATTGATTATTGCTGACCCTTTTTGCTACCATATTATAAGCCTTCCCAGCTCCACATACATCTACGTCGTGCGTTTGACTCTCCCTGGTAATCGCTCTATCCAAGCTTTGAGAGTTTTTGACTACAACGGTTGCCGATCACCGCCTGCTGCTGGGTAAGAACTGGTAAGAATTTGAGATTTGCTTGACGGATTTGTGACACCCACCACCACCACTTGTTCGTAGTCTGTAGGATCATATTCTTGTGTGTTTCTATTGCTGCTAACCATGCCAGGATCACAAGCCGACGAGATTGACTGGGAGAATTTATCGAACAAGGAGCTTCATGATAAGTTTCAGCAAATGATGACTGAACAGGTGCAAGATGTGCTGAACAATTTTGAAGAGGCCATGGAGAAGATCACTGGCTTTGAGAAGACGTTCGAAACAAAGCTCGATAACAAGTTTAATGAATTGCTCGCGCTTCTTCCACCACCACCACCCGCTGCAGCTAACGCACCTCTCCAACAACAACAACAACAACCACTACCTCCACGTCGCGAAGCAGACCTCCGCCGAGCAAGCCGTGTTCCTCTTGTGTTTGGCCAAACTGTTGGTGCTGCTGTTGATACTTCTGTGGCTCCTGCTGCTGATGCGGAGGAGGATGATTATGTGGGAGACTATGAGGATGAGGTTGATCAAAATCAACACTACGTGCAGCCACCTGTACCACCACCAGCAGGTCGACCTCAGGTATATATTCGTAATGGTAGGCCTGCACCACCACCTCAGGTACGAGATGATGTCCATATTCCTAAACTGAAATTGAATATTCCACCATTTGAGGGTAGATATGTTCCTGATATATATCTTACTTGGGAGTTAGAAACTGAACAACGATTTACATGTTTACAATATCCTGAGGAGAGACGAGTTGCTGCTGCCGTTTGTGCTTTCACTAGTTTTGCATGTGTATGGTGGTCTGAACATTGTAGATTATATCCTATTCCAACTACTTGGGCTGCTTTGAAAACTGCTATGCGTACGCGTTGGGTTCCACCATATTATCAACGTGAATTGCTTCAAAAATTGCAGCGTTTAAGACAAGGGAAAAATTCTGTAGAAGAATATTATCAGGAATTACAAACTGGCATGATTAGATGGGGTATTGTTGAGGAGAATGAAGCTATGCTTGCACATTTTCTGGGTGGATTAAATAGAGAGATTCAGACCATTCTAGACTATAAGGAGTATACTAATATCACTCGTTTATTCCATCTTGCTTGTAAAGCTGAACGTGAAGTGCAGGATCGACAAGCATTGGGGCGAACTAACTTTTCTGCAGGCCGACCTTCATCATCGACACCACGTGCATCTTCTACTTCAACTGCACCAGCACCTCCATCCGGTGCCACCTCCAGCCGTGATACAAGAAAATAGGCACAACCACCATTATCTGCCAAGAGCGCACCTGCGGGGCCTGCACAGCGTTCTTCTTCTTCCATGGCATCAACAGGGCACACAAGTGATATTATTTGTCGTCGTTGTAAGGGAGGAGGTCATTATGCGAGAGAATGCAAATCTCCGCGTGTGATGATTGCTACCGCGGATGGTGGATATGAGTCCGCTAGTGACTATGATGAGGAGACTTTGGCTCTTATTACACGTGAAGAACATGGTGGAGATGATTCTGATCATGAGACGCAATACATGGCTCCTGAAGACGCTGACAGGTATGAATGTTTAGTTGCTCAACGTGTTTTGAGTGTGCAGATCACACAAGCTGAGCAAAATCAGAGGCACAATTTGTTCCATACCAAGGGAGTTGTGAAGGAACGTTCTGTGTGCGTCATCATAGACGGAGGGAGCTGCAACAACTTGGCTAGCATGGAGATGGTGGAGAAGCTTTTTCTCACCACAAGACCACATCCACATCCTTACTACATCCAATGGTTCAACAACAGCGGCAAGGTTAAGGTAACACGTACTGTTCGTGTGCATTTTAGTATCTCTAAATATGCTGATTATGTTGATTGTGATGTGGTACCTATGCAAGCATGTTCCTTATTACTTGGTAGACCATGGCAATTTGATAAAAATTCTGTACACCATGGTAGAAACAATCACTATACTCTTGTTCATAAGGATAAAAATATTACTTTGCTTCCTATGACTCCTGATTCCATTTTGAAAGATGATATTAATAGAGCTAATAAAGCACAACAGGAGAAGAATAAGAGTGAAAATCAGATTGTGGCAAAAGAATTTGAGCAACAAATGAAGCCTAATAATAAACCATCTAGTGTTGCTTCTGAAATTAAATTGAAAAGTGCATGTTTATTTGCCACCAAATCTGATATTGATGAGCTAGATTTCAGCAAATCTGTTTGCTATGCTTTTTTGTGCAAAGAGGCATTATTTTCATTCGAGGACGTGCCTTCCTCTTTGCCTCCTGCTGTCACTAACATTTTGCAGGAGTTCGCTGACGTTTTTCCACAAGACGTGCCACCGGGATTACCGCCTATTCGAGGGATTGAGCATCAGATTGACTTAATTCCCGGTGCTTCACTGCCAAACCGTGCACCATACCGTACCAATCCAGAGGAGACGAAGGAGATTATGCGTCAAGTACAAGAGCTTCTCGACAAAGGTTATATACGCGAATCCCTTAGTCCTTGTGCTATTCCTATTATTCTAGTGCCGAAAAAGGATGGTACATCACGTATGTGTGTTGATTTTAGAGGCATTAATAATATTACTGTTCGTTATCGTCATCCTATTCCTAGGCTAGATGATATGCTTGATGAATTGAGTGGCTCTACAATATTCTCCAAAGTTGATTTGCGTAGTGGCTACCATCAAATTCGTATGAAATTGGGAGAAGAATGGAAAACAGCATTTAAAACTAAGTTTGGATTATATGAGTGGTTAGTCATGCCTTTTGGGTTAACTAATGCACCTAGTACTTTCATGAGATTAATGAACGAAGTTTTACGTGCTTTCATTGGACGATTTGTGGTAGTTTACTTTGATGACATATTGATTTATAGCAGATCTTTGGAGGAACATTTGGAACATTTACGTGCTGTTTTTATTGCTCTACGTGATGCACGTTTGTTTGGTAACCTTGGGAAGTGCACCTTTTGCACCGACCGAGTATCTTTTCTTGGCTATGTTGTTACTCCACAGGGAATTGAAGTTGATAAAGCCAAGATTGAAGCTATTGAGAGTTGGCCGCAGCCCAAAACGGTTACACAAGTGAGGAGTTTTCTTGGCCTCGCTGGATTCTATAGGCGTTTCGTGAGACATTTCAGCACCATTGCTGCACCTCTCAATGAGCTTACAAAGAAAGATGTGCCTTTTCTTTGGGGTACCGCACAGGAAGAAGCCTTCACGGTATTGAAAGATAAGTTGACACATGCTCCTTTACTCCAACTTCCTGATTTTAATAAGACTTTTGAGCTTGAATGTGATGCTAGTGGAATTGGATTAGGAGGTGTGTTATTACAAGATGGCAAACCTGTTGCATACTTTTCTGAAAAATTGAGTGGGCCTAGTCTGAATTATTCTACTTATGATAAAGAATTATATGCTCTTGTTCGGACTTTAGAAACATGGCAACATTATTTATGGCCCAAAGAATTTGTTATACATTCTGATCATGAATCATTGAAACATATTAAAAGTCAAGCTAAACTGAATCGTAGACATGCTAAATGGGCTGAATTCATTGAGACTTTCCCTTATGTCATTAAACACAAGAAGGGAAAAGAAAATGTTATTGCTGATGCTTTGTCTCGTCGCTATACTATGCTTTCACAACTTGACTTCAAAATATTTGGTTTGGAGACCATCAAAGATCAATATGTGCATGATGCTGATTTTAAAGATGTAATGCATAATTGTAAAGAAGGAAGAATGTGGAACAAGTTTGTTGTTAACGATGGATTTGTGTTTCGTGCTAACAAGCTATGCATTCCAGCTAGCTCCGTTCGTCTTTTGTTGTTGCAGGAGGCGCATGGAGGAGGATTAATGGGACACTTTGGCGTGAAGAAGACGGAGGACGTACTTGCTACACATTTCTTTTGGCCAAAGATGAGACGGGATGTTGAGCGTTTTATTGCTCGCTGCACTACATGTCAAAAAGATAAGTCACGCCTCAATCCTCATGGTTTATATATGCCTTTGCCTGTACCTAGTGTTCCTTGGGAGGATATATCTATGGACTTTGTTTTAGGTTTACCTCGAACAAAGAAGGGGAGGGATAGCATATTTGTTGTCGTGGATAGATTCTCGAAAATGGCACACTTTATACCATGTCATAAAAGCGATGATGCTGTTAATGTTGCTGATTTGTTCTTTCGTGAAATTATTCGCTTGCATGGTGTGCCAAATACTATTGTTTCAGATCGTGATACTAAATTTCTTAGCCACTTTTGGAGATGTTTATGGGCTAAGTTGGGGACTAAACTGCTTTTTAGTACTACTTGTCACCCCCAAACTGATGGACAAACTGAAGTAGTCAATAGAACGTTGTCTACTATGCTTAGGGCTGTTTTGAAGAATAATAAGAAAATGTGGGAGGAACGCTTGCCTCATATTGAATTTGCTTATAATCGTTCATTGCATTCTACTACTAAGATGTGCCCTTTTGAAGTTGTGTATGGTTTCCTACCTCGTGCACCTATTGATTTGTTGCCTCTTCCATCTTCGGAGAAGGTTAATTTTGATGCTAAACAACGTGCTGAATTGATTTTAAAAATGCATGAGTTAACTAAGGAAAACATTGAGCGCATGAATGCTAAATATAAACTTGCTGGAGATAAGGGTAGAAAACATGTTGTGTTTGCACCTGGAGATCTTGTTTGGTTACATTTGCGTAAGGATAGATTTCCTGATTTGCGCAAATCAAAGTTAATGCCACGTGCTGATGGTCCCTTTAAGGTGTTAGAGAAAATAAATGATAATGCATATAAACTTGAGCTGCCTGCAGATTTTGGGGTTAGTCCCACTTTTAACCTGCTGCTATACATACTGGACCAATTACTAGAGCTCGTGCACGCCAACTAAATTAGCAGGTACTTTCGTTTCTTGATAATGATTCTAATGTTCATGAGAATATGATGCTGCCTAAATTGGATACATTTGTTTTGCTTACAAATGAAGGGCCTAGCTTGGAGAAGGATGAACATTGGAGCAAGAACAAGCATGGAGATGATGGCATGCGCAAGGGAAACAAGAACGTAGTTACAAGTGATGATTTCAGGACTTTGAAGCCACCATAATGGGTGCATGAAGCCTTGGACGAAATATACAAGATGCCACTTCACAAATTTCGTCCCGAGGCTATTTTAGGTGCTGCGTCACCTTATTATTGGGCCAGGCCCATGTAATTTCGAAATACATAAGTATAGGCTATTTTTAGAGTCCGTATGTGTGGGGAAACAAGAGATAGGGTTGATTTCGGACCCCTCCACCAAGGGCCACGAAATTCCCCCCCTCTTCCTCCATATATACAGCCCTTAGGGCATCGTTTAGACTTTGGGTTTTGTTTAGATTAAAAGTTCGCCATAGCTGCAACTTCGCGTACTTCGTTTGTGTTCAACGACCAGACAAAGGCGTCACAGAACCCCACCTTGATCAATAAAGCTTTCATCTTATATTCGCAATATCCAGATTGCAATCTCAGTTTCTTGCTTGTTCTTCGTTTGCTCGCAGGAAACAGACCCTCGTGGTCAGGTTGATCGTGCTCCGGCGTGGTCAATAGCCTCTCGGAGTTGGTTTAGCGATTGCTAAGGCGCGACGTCCTCGCACGTTCGTAGTCGGATCGTCAAAGTCGACTTCCACCAAAGCGATATCCATCATCTCATCGAAAGACGGGACACCTTTGCCTCTATCATTGTCCTTTATAGTGGAGATATCGTTTCCACATATATATTGACTGATGCCAGGAATGCCCTTTTGTTCTTGGCTTTCACGCACATGAGTTACAGCATGCCATCCGGCGAAAACAAGGAGAATAAGGCATATAGCCGCTGGATTTTCTTCAATTTACGGCCAAATGAGATTGCCCGGATCATAGGGCATCTGCAGAAAGGTACGTTTGTCCCTACCAAGGGGGCTAATGTCTATAAGCAACATAATCTCTCGAATTTCCTTCAAAAGGAAGTGCCTATGGGTTCAGAAACTTCTGTGAAAAACAACAACGAATGATGTTCTTTCACTTTCAGGCCAAAGAGTCCTGCTTTAGGCCGTATTTGAGGGTACGCCGGCCTCATGGCGCAAGCGAGGAGTATTTTCTAGATTCGCACGCTCGCTGCCAGCAGTTTGAGTACTTGTGGGTCCGACACGGACTCTGAATGACAAAATTATGACCGTTTTAGTGAACATCTATCCATTCTATGTGATGTAGGGTGGAACCCTATGTGGACGATCTTTCACGTTTGGAGTGGATCCTACGGGGAGACATGAAGAACGCACGGAAGAACACGAGGAAATCACGGGGAGGAACGAGGGAAAACACTCAACCAACAAGGAATCGGTCACACAAGTGCTAGATCAAAGAACACAAAGAGATACACGAGATCCAAAGTCAACAAAGGTAAGGATACATAGGAACCGTTCTTCTCCGTGAGGAGGCCTTGAAATCCATGAGGGGATCTTCCCACGAGGGGTTCTTGAATCCGATAGGATCTTCTTCGAGGAGGCCGCGGTCTCTCACGAGGAGGAGATCCGATGGATGAGCGAACCTCTATCTCTAATTGAGCTAAATCAACGCTAAATCTAATTAGGAGGAGGTGGAGGAGTATATATAGTCTAGGGCCACGAAGGGGTAAGTGAAGGGGGTACATGGGCTGCGGCCCAACTCATGGCAGCACACAGGCATCGGACGTCCGACAGGTTCCGGACGTCCGGAGGCTCGCGAGGGTCCGGTCGTCCAGTGCATGTCGGACGTCCAGCGTTTTGGCTCTGGACAGGTGGTGCCGGACATCCGGTCGGCGTCGATCGTCCGGGCGCTGGAGAGAGGTCGGACGTCCGGTGGCTCCGGTCGTCCGTGGATTCGGCTCGGGTCCTCAGGGGCCGGACGTCCAGGCTGGGCCGGTCGTCCGGTGGCTGTAGCTTCGCGCAGCTTCTTCTGTGGGTCCTTGTACTTGGCGTCCTCGCTAGCTCTTCCGTTGGATGTGGTGGCTTCGTGGCTTTCCTCCAAGTACCTGATCATGCATAAAACACACGTTGGAGGTAGTAGCCATATCTCACATGTAGAAAGTGATGGTTCGGAGAGGAGCGAGTTCACCTTGTGTCCTATGGCGTATGTTCGAGGTCTTGTCATATGTCCACTTGGGGTTTGGAGAGGAGTCAGAGTGTACATGGGGATGAACGTGGGATGCTCCGCATCATCTCCCCTCCCTTGGGAAAGATCCGACCTCGGATCGTGATCCTCATCACCATGGAAACGGTTGTCGTAGACGGACTTGTAGTTGGACGAAGTTGAAGACATGGCGCCATCCGAGTAGTCCAAGGTGTCGCCGGAATGAGAGACATGCAAAAAGAGCAAACACAAGCAACACTCGGAAATACAAAGGTTAGCGCACACAAAGTGTCCATCATGTAAGAATGAGTCCGTGCGGCAAGAATGGTCGTGACAAAACATATGAAGCTTATCAAGATGATCTGGAATGAGATGCAAAGCATTCATGGGAGGAAATGCAATCATTGTGCACACAAATGTGTTGTAAATATGATCAATGCAACCACGGTGCAAAATGATGTCATAGTGAGACGGTTTGTCAATAGCATGAATATGGCAATGGATGCTCAATATGTGTATGTTATCATGCAATTGATGGAAGGCAATGTGATCATTATGTATGAATATGCCATCAAGGAAGATCACAACAAATTTGCTAAGGAAGTGCACAAGCTCATATATCGTGGATGACATGGAAATAGATGCAACAAGGCAATCATAATGTGAGTCAATCCATGCATAGGGTGCAAACTTGTGGTGAGTATGATAAGTCCATCGAGCATGACATGTATGAGCACAATCAACAAATATGAAGGTGTTGGTGTACCAAAGCTCGATGTCGAGGCATGAGTGGAGTTTCGAAGGTGCATCCAATAAGTGTGAGCGCTCCTCAATGTGAAGGTCCATGTAGCCAATCTCCAATGTCGCTCCTCCGTTCACGAGATGTATCATGTAGACAACAAGAAGGAAACAACAATGAAAGAGTGACCCATCCAATATATGTATTTGAGGATGGCTCAAAGAGAATGAGTTCACCTTACGAATGTTCTCGAAGATGTAGGAGTTGCACATCATGTATGCGTTCACATAACCAATATGTCTCGTGGTGGTACCGCCTTGTAAATCCTTCAAAATGAAAGAACATGACAAAGACATGGAAAAACAAATGAGGTTAGCGAAATGGCAAAACCAATCATTCGTGTGGTAAGATACCCAACAAGTGTATGTATCATGCTCATCATAAGAAATGACAAGGGAGTATTGCATAGTATGGAGGCATATGATGCAAGAACGACCAAATACAATAGGCTCAAGTAAACAAGCATGCATCACAAGTAAGGTTTCAAAGTCTCTAGGGTCAATAAGCATAGTATGGTTGCACTCAATACAAGGTGATATGAGAGATGCAACTAATGGAGACAAGAGACATTGATCATGACAAAGCAAGTGATAGGCATGAGCATATATGTCATCAACCCAAGAAAGCGAGTAAGAGTGGAACATGGGTGATGCAACCAAGGAAGCAATCATAGCGATCAAGTCAAGCAAGCTAGTAGTGCGAAGATGCAACATACTAGAGGTAACCATGGAAATCGTGTCATCTGTGCAAATAGTGGGCATACAAAATTCACATGACATTTCACAAGCATAAAGGCAAGATATGAGCAAAATAGCATCAATAGCATGGGGCACATGATAAACATGGCAATAGCAACAAGGATCTCCACCAAGCATGCAAATACACATAGAAGTAGCATAATGGTGAATCATGGGTAGATGCAAGCAAGGGTCACAATGGCATGGCAAAGGCATAGGAGCAAGCATAACATGCAAAGTGAACACGGTAAAATGAGCATAAGGTGACAAATGGTAAATAGCCCATAGCCGTGTGAGAGCCGAGTAAAAGAGATGCACGTAGTCCTTGCGCGAAGGGAACGATGGTAAGGATAGTCCACGGGATGCCAAGTCATCGTTGCTCTCAAGAGCTCGTTTCGTCAACTCTTGGGATTGAGAGGTTGATGAGTATACCTGAGTACCTACACAAAACAAAGACAAATGAAAAATTGTGTGTGCGTGGTAGATGTACACATCATCCATCATGATGCGCACATGCATGTGTCGGTGAGCACAAAATAGCCAATGCTCAAATAAATGAGATGCGTGATATAGAAACATGTCATCCATCATGATAGGTTTGTTATTATGATAGAGGCAAAGGTGTCCCGTCTTTCGATGAGATGATGGATATTGCTTTGGTGGAAGTCGACTTTGACGATCCGACTACGAACGTGCGAGGACGTCGCGCCTTAGCAATCGCTAAACCAACTCCGAGAGGTTATTGACCACGCCGGAGCACGATCAACCTGACCACGAGGGTCTGTTTCCTGCGAGCAAACGAAGAACAAGCAAGAAACTAAGATTGCAATCTGGATATTGCGAATATAAGATGAAAGCTTTATTGATCAAGGTGGGGTTCTGTGACGCCTTTGTCTGGTCGTTGAACACAAACAAAGTACGCGAAGTTGCAGCTATGGCGAACTTTAATCTAAACAAAACCCAAAGTCTAAATGGTGCCCTAAGGGCTGTATATATGGAGGAAGAGAGGGGGAATTTCGTGGCCCTTGGTGGAGGGTCCCGAAATCAACCCTATCTCTTATTTCCCCACACATACGGACTCTAAAAATAGCCTATACTTATGTATTTCGAAATTACATGGGCCTGGCCCAATAAAAAGGTGACGCAGCACCTATAATAGCCTCTGGACGAAATTTATGAAGTGACATCTTGTATATTTCGTCCAAGGCTTCGTGCACTCGTTATGGTGGCTTCAAAGACCTGAAATCATCACTTGTAACTCTGTTCTTGTTCCCCTTGCGCATGCCATCATCTCCATGCTTGTTCTTGCTTCAATGTTCATCCTTCTCCAAGCTAGGCCCTTCATTTGTAAGCAAAACAAATGTATCCAATTTAGGTAGCATCATATTCTCATGAACATTAGAATCATTACCAAGAAACGAAAGTACCTGGTAATTTAGTTGGCGTGCGCGAGCTCTAGTAATTGGTCCAGTATGTATAGCAGCAGGGGCTGTGGGTGTAACAATGGTATTGATGTCCTCATCATCCTCCCCTTCTTGAAATGAAGTCGTCCTCGACGGAAGCTCATCTTCCTCACCCAAATAAGGCTTCAAATCTGCAATGTTAAAAGTGGGACTAACCCCAAAATCTGCAGGCAGCTCAAGTTTATATGCATTATCATTTATTTTCTCTAACACCTTAAAGGGACCATCAGCCCGTGGCATGAGCTTTGATTTGCGCAAATCAGGAAATCTATTCTTACGCAAATGTAACCAAACAAGATCTCCAGGTGCAAACACAACATGTTTTCTACCCTTACCTCCAGCAAGTTTATATTTGGCATTCATACGCTCAATGTTTTCCTTAGTTAACTCATGCATTTTTAAAATCAATTCAGCATGTTGTTTAGCATCAAAATTAACCATCTCCGAAGATGGAAGAGGCAACAAATCAATAGGTGCACGAGGTAGGAAACCATACACAACTTCAAAAGGGCACATCTTAGTAGTAGAATGCAATGAACGATTATAAGCAAATTCAATATGAGGCATGCATTCCTCCCACATTTTCTTATTACTCTTCAAAACAGCCCTAAGCATAGTAGACAATGTTCTATTCACTACTTCAGTTTGGCCATCAGTTTGGGGGTGACAAGTCGTACTAAAAAGCAGTTTAGTCCCCAACTTAGCCCATAAACATCTCCAAAAGTGGCTAAGAAAGAACAAATATAGTATCACGATCTGAAACAATAGTATTTGGCACACCATGCAAGCGAATAATTTCACGAAAGAACAAGTCAGCAACATTAACAGCATCATCGCTTTTATGACATGGTATAAAGTGTGCCATTTTCGAGAATCTATCCACGACAACAAATATGCTATCCCTCCCCTTCTTTGTTCGAGGTAAACCTAAAACAAAGTCCATAGATATATCCTCCCAAGGAACACTAGGTACAGGCAAAGGCATATATAAACCATGAGGATTGAGTCGTGACTTAGCTTTTTGACATGTAGTGCAGCGAGCAATAAAACACTCAACATCCCATCTCATCTTTGGCCAAAAGAAATGTGTAGCAAGTACGTCCTCCGTCTTCTTCACGCCAAAATGTCCCATTAATCCTCCTCCATGCGCTTCCTGCAACAACAAAAGACGAACGGAGCTAGCTGGAATGCATAGCTTGTTAGCATGAAACACAAATCCATCGTTAACGACAAACTTGTTCCACATTCTTCCTTCTTTACAATTCTGCATTACATCTTTAAAATCAGCATCATGCACATATTGATCTTTGATGGTCTCCAAACCAAATATTTTGAAGTCAAGTTGTGAAAGCATAGTATAGCGACGAGACAATGCATCAGCAATAACATTTTCTTTTCCCTTCTTGTGTTTAATGACATAAGGGAAAGTCTCAATGAATTCAACCCATTTAGCATGTCTACGATTCAGTTTAGCTTGACTTTTAATATGTTTCAAAGATTCATGATCAGAATGTATAACAAATTCTTTGGGCCATAAATAATGTTGCCATGTTTCTAAAGTCCGAACAAGAGCATATAATTCTTTATCATAAGTAGAATAATTCAGACTAGGCCCACTCAATTTTTCAGAAAAGTATGCAACAGGTTTGCCATCTTGTAATAACACACCTCCTAATCCAATTCCACGAGCATCACATTCAAGCTCAAAAGTCTTATTAAAATCAGGAAGTTGGAGTAAAGGAGCATGTGTCAACTTATCTTTCAATACCGTGAAGGCTTCTTCCTGTGCGGTACCCCAAACAAAAGGCACATCCTTCTTTGTAAGCTCGTTGAGAGGTGCAGCAATGGTGCTGAAATCTCTCACAAAACGCCTATAGAATCCAGCGAGGCCAAGAAAACTCCTCACTTGTGTGACCGTTTTGGGCTGCGGCCAACTCTCAATAGCTTCAATCTTGGCTTTGTCAACTTCAATTCCCTGTGGAGTAACAACATAGCCAAGAAAAGATACTCGGTCGGTGCAAAAGGTGCACTTCCCAAGGTTACCAAACAAATGTGCATCACGTAGAGCAATAAAAACAGCACGTAAATGTTCCAAGTGTTCTTCCAAAGATCTGCTATAAATCAGTATATCATCAAAATAGACTACCACAAATCGTCCAATGAAAGCACGTAAAACTTCGTTCATTAGTCTCATGAAAGTACTAGGCGCATTAGTTAACCCAAAAGGCATGACTAACCACTCATATAATCCAAACTTAGTTTTAAATGCTGTTTTCCATTCATCTCCCAATTTCATACGAATTTGATGGTATCCACTACGCAAATCAACTTTGGAGAATATTGTAGAGCCACTCAATTCATCAAGCATATCATCTAGCCTAGGAATAGGATGACGATAACGAATAGTAATATTATTAATGCCTCTACAATCAACACACATACGTGATGTACCATCCTTTTTCGGCACTAGAATAATAGGAACAGAACAAGGACTTAGGGATTCGCGTATATAACCTTTGTCGAGAAGCTCTTGTACTTGACGCATAATCTCCTTCGTCTCCTCTGGATTGGTACGGTATGGTGCACGGTTTGGCAGTGAAGCACCGGGAATTAAGTCAATCTGATGCTCAATCCCTCGAATAGGCGGTAATCCCGGTGGCACGTCTTGTGGAAAGACGTCAGCGAACTCCTGCAAAATGTTAGTGACAGCAGGAGGCAAAGAGGAAGGCACGTCCTCGAATGAAAATAATGCCTCTTTGCACACAAAAGCATAGCAAACAGATTTGCTGAAATCTAGCTCATCAATATCAGATTTGGTGGCAAATAAACATGCACTTTTCAATTTAATTTCAGAAGCAACACTAGATGGTTTATTATTAGGCTTCATTTGTTGCTCAAATTCTTTTGCCACAATCTGATTTTCACTCTTATTCGTCTCCTGTTTTGCTTTATTAGCTCTATTAATATCATCTTTCAAAATGGAATCAGGAGTCATCGGAAGCAAAGTAATATTTTTATCCTTATGAACAAGAGTATAGTGATTGTTTCTACCATGGTGTACAGAATTTTTATCAAATTGCCATTGTCTACCAAGTAATAAGGAACATGCTTGCATAGGTACCACATCACAATCAACATAATCAGCATATGTAGAGATACTAAAATGCACACGAACAGTACGTGTTACCTTAACCTTGCCGCTGTTGTTGAACCATTGGATGTAGTAAGGATGTGGATGTGGTCTTGTGGTGAGAGAAAGTTTCTCCACCATCTCCATGCTAGCCAAGTTGTTGCAGCTCCCTCCGTCTATTATGACGCGCACAGAACGTTCCTTCACAACTCCCTTGGTATGGAACAAATTGTGCCTCTGATTTTGCTCAGCTTGTGTGACCTGCACACTCAAAACACGTTGAGCAACTAAACATTCATACCTGTCAGCGTCTTCAGGAGCCATGTATTGCGTCTCATGATCAGAATCATCTCCACCATGTTCTTCACGTGTAATAAGAGCCAATGTCTCCTCATCATAGTCACTAGCGGACTCATATCCACCATCCGCGGTAGCAATCATCACACGCGGAGATTTGCATTCCCTCGCATAATGACCTCCTCCCTTACAACAACGACAAATAATATCACTTGTGTGCCCTGTTGATGCCATGGAAGAAGAAGAACGCTGTGCAGGCCCCGCAGGTGCGCTCTTGGCAGATAATGGTGGTTGTTCCTGTTTTCTTGTATCACGGCTGTAGGAGACACCTGATTGAGGTGCTGGTGCAGTTGAAGTAGAAGATGCACGCGGCGTCCATGAGGAAGGTCGGCCTGCAGAAAAGTTAGTTCGCGCTAATGCTTGTCGATCCTGCACTTCACGTTCAGCTTTACAAGCAAGATGGAATAAACGAGTGATATTAGTATACTCCTTATAGTCTAGAATGGTCTGAATCTCTCTATTTAATCCACCCAGAAAACGTGCAAGCATAGCTTCATTCTCCTCAACAATACCACATCGAATCATGCCAGTTTGTAATTCCTGATAATATTCTTCTACAGAATTTTTTCCTTGTCTTAAACGCTGCAATTTTTGAAGCAATTCACGTTGATAATATGGTGGAACCCAACGCGTACGCATAGCAGTTTTCAAAGCAGCCCAAGTAGTTGGAATAGGATATAATCTATAATGTTCAGACCACCATACACATGCAAAACTAGTGAAAGCACAAACGGCAGCAGCAACTCGTCTCTCCTCAGGATATTGTAAACATGTAAATCGTTGTTCAGTTTCTAACTCCCAAGTAAGATATATATCAGGAACATATCTACCCTCAAATGGTGGAATATTCAATTTCAGTTTAGGAATATGGACATCATCTCGTACCTGAGGTGGTGGTGCAGGCCTACCATTACGAATATATACCTGAGGTCGACCTGCTGGTGGTGGTACAGGTGGCTGCACGTAGTGTTGATTTTGATCAACCTCATCCTCATAATCTCCCACATAATCATCCTCCTCCGCATCAGCAGCAGGAGCCACAGAAGTATCAACAGCAGCACCAACAGTTTGGCCAAACGCAAGAGGAACACGGCTTGCTCAGCGGAGGTCTGCTTCACGACGTGGAGGTAGTCGTTGTTGTTGTTGTTGGAGAGGTGCGTTAGGTGCAGCGGGTGGTGGTGGTGGAAGACGCGCGAGCAATTCATTAAACTTGTTATCGAGCTTTGTTTCGAACGTCTTCTCAAGGCCAGTGATCTTCTCCATGGCCTCTTCAAAATTGTTCAGCACATCTTGCACCTGTTCAGTCATCATTTGCTGAAACTTATCATGAAGCTCCTTGTTCGATAAATTCTCCCAGTCAATCTCGTCGGCTTGTGATCCTGGCATGGTTAGCAGCAATAGAAACACAAAAGAATATGATCCTACAGACTACGAACAAGTGGTGGTGGTGGGTGTCACAAATCCGTCAAGCAAATCTCAAATTCTTACCAGTTCTTACCCAGCAGCAGGCGGTGATCGGCAACCGTTGTAGTCAAAAACTCTCAAAGCTTGGATAGAGCGATTACCAGGGAGAGTCAAACGCACGACGTAGATGTATGTGGAGCTGGGAAGGCTTATAATATGGTAGCAAAAAGGGTCAGCAATAATCAATTCAGAGATGCAAAGTTGAATAAACGCTCAACGACGGTACTGTGCTGGTCCTAGGCTAGACTGTGCTAGAGACGCGAGCCTAGAACACTAACAAAATCACGGCGCGGCACGTAAAAAAGGGAAAAGCACACTCTGAATTTTTTTTTTCGCTCTTTTTTTTGCGCTCTCTTTTTTTTTGCGCTGCTTTTTTTTTTGTTGCGGAAAATCACTATAATGGCGAGTGTCTCAAAACTCTTCCTAGCTCAAACTGACAGGATGGGCACGAAATGTTTTCGACCAATTTTTTTTTTTCGACTGCCCGGACCCAAAAACTGGAAACGGGTCAAAAAAAACTTCCTATAATGGCACCTGTCTCAAAACACTCAGAAACACCTAAAAATAAGATAGCCAGAAAATTTTTCGAAAAATGCGTTTTCGAAAAATTTTGGGCCTAAACGGAGCGTGGCTACCCGACTCCGGCAAGGAAACACGAACCGGAATCTAGATGGATCCCGAAAACAAACCTAATAAGCAAAGAACTCGGATTGGTGGTGGATATAAGGTGGTGGTATATGGCAGCGGTGGTGGTAGCGGTGGTAGTATATGGATATGGATCGGTGGTGGTATATGGACACGGATTGGTGGTGGTATATGGATACAGATTCGGTGCGATGGTGGTAGATGGCAGGGGCGATGATGATGGTGCGGCGGCGGCGTGACAACTTATGACCAGAACTCGAAACTCTAAAAGACTAGACTCTAAGACCAGCAACTAGACACGACGATGCAACCGCAAATTCAACAAAGCAAAACCCTAAAAAGATTATGCAAGGCTCAGATTGGTTCGGATATGATGAACTAACCCTAATTTTTTTTGTGGCTTTTTCGTGGACTATAGGTATGAAGAACAGACTCGATCTAAACTACGAAAAACTGTAAAATCTCACCGAGCAACCTGGAAATCTGATACCACTTGATAGAGGCAAAGGTGTCCCGTCTTTCAATGAGATGGTGGATTTCGCTTTGGTGGAAGTCGACTTTGACGATCCGACTACGAACGTGCGAGGACGTCGCGCCTTAGCAATCGCTAAACCAACTCCGAGAGGTTATTGACCACGCCGGAGCACGATCAACCTGACCACGAGGGTCTGTTTCCTGCGAGCAAACGAAGAACAAGCAAGAAACTAAGATTGCAATCTGGATATTGCGAATATAAGATGAAAGCTTTATTGATCAAGGTGGGGTTCTGTGACGCCTTTGTCTGGTCGTTGAACACAAACGAAGTACGCGAAGTTGCAGCTATGGCGAACTTTTAATCTAAACAAAACCCACCGTCTAAACGATGCCCTAAGGGCTGTATATATGGAGGAAGAGGGGGGAATTTCGTGGCCCTTGGTGGAGGGGTCCGAAATCAACCCTATCTCTTATTTCCCCACACATACGGACTCTAAAAATAGCCTATACTTATGTATTTCGAAATTACATGGGCCTGGCCCAATAATAAGGTGACGCAGCACCTAAAATAGCCTCGGGACGAAATTTATGAAGTGGCATCTTGTATATTTCGTCCAAGGCTTCATGCACCCATTATGGTGGCTTCAAAGTCCTGAAATCATCACTTGTCACTCCGTTCTTGTTTCCCTTGCGCATGCCATCATCTCCATGCTTGTTCTTGCTCCAATGTTCATCCTTCTCCAAGCTAGGCCCTTCATTTGTAAGCAAAACAAATGTATCCAATTTAGGCAGCATCATATTCTCATGAACATTAGAATCATTACCAAGAAACGAAAGTACCTGGTAATTTAATTGGCGTGCACGAGCTCTAGTAATTGGTCCAGTATGTATAGCAGCAGGGGCTGTGGGTGTAACAATTGTATTGATGTCCTCATCATCAAATCTGTTTGCTATGCTCTTGTGTGCAAAGAGGCATTATTTTCATTCGAGGACGTGCCTTCCTCTTTTCCTCCTGCTGTCACTAACATTTTGCAGGAGTTCGCTGACGTTTTTCCACAAGACGTGCCACCGGGATTACCGCCTATTCGAGGGATTGAGCATCAGATTGACTTAATTCCCGGTGCTTCACTGCCAAACCGTGCACCATACCGTACCAATCCAGAGGAGATGAAGGAGATTATGCGTCAAGTACAAGAGCTTCTCGACAAAGGTTATATACGCGAATCCCTTAGTCCTTGTGCTGTTCCTATTATTCTAGTGCCGAAAAAGGATGGTACATCACGTATGTGTGTTGATTGTAGAGGCATTAATAATATTACTATTCGTTATCGTCATCCTATTCCTAGGCTAGATGATATGCTTGATGAATTGAGTGGCTCTACAATATTCTCCAAAGTTGATTTGCGTAGTGGATACCATCAAATTCGTATGAAATTGGGAGATGAATGGAAAACAGCATTTAAAACTAAGTTTGGATTATACGAGTGGTTAGTCATGCCTTTTGGGTTAACTAATGCGCCTAGTACTTTCATGAGACTAATGAACGAAGTTTTACGTGCTTTCATTGGACGATTTGTGGTAGTCTATTTTGATGATATAATGATTTATAGCAGATCTTTGGAAGAACATTTGGAACATTTACGTGCTATTTTTATTGCTCTACGTGATGCACGTTTGTTTGGTAACCTTGGGAAGTGCACCTTTTGCACCGACCGAGTATCTTTTCTTGGCTATGTTGTTACTCCACAGGGAATTGAAGTTGACAAAGCCAAGATTGAAGCTATTGAGAGTTGGCCGCAGCCCAAAACGGTCACACAAGTGAGGAGTTTTCTTGGCCTCGCTGGATTCTATAGGCGTTTTGTGAGAGATTTCAGCACCATTGCTGCACCTCTCAACGAGCTTACAAAGAAGGATGTGCCTTTTGTTTGGGGTACCGCACAGGAAGAAGCCTTCACGGTATTGAAAGATAAGTTGACACATGCTCCTTTACTCCAACTTCCTGATTTTAATAAGACTTTTGAGCTTGAATGTGATGCTAGTGGAATTGGATTAGGAGGTGTGCTATTACAAGATGGCAAACCTGTTGCATACTTTTCTGAAAAATTGAGTGGGCCTAGTCTGAATTATTCTACTTATGATAAAGAATTATATGCTCTTGTTCGGACTTTAGAAACATGGCAACATTATTTATGGCCCAAAGAATTTGTTATACATTCTGATCATGAATCTTTGAAACATATTAAAAGTCAAGCTAAACTGAATCGTAGACATGCTAAATGGGTTGAATTCATTGAGACTTTCCCTTATGTCATTAAACACAAGAAGGGAAAAGAAAATGTTATTGCTGATGCATTGTCTCGTCGCTATACTATGCTTTCACAACTTGACTTCAAAATATTTGGTTTGGAGACCATCTGATGAGGACATCAATACAATTGTTACACCCACAGCCCCTGCTGCTATACATACTGGACCAATTACTAGAGCTCGTGCACGCCAACTAAATTACCAGGTACTTTCGTTTCTTGGTAATGATTCTAATGTTCATGAGAATATGATGCTGCCTAAATTGGATACATTTGTTTTGCTTACAAATGAAGGGCCTAGCTTGGAGAAGGATGAACATTGGAGCAAGAACAAGCATGGAGATGATGGCATGCGCAAGGGGAACAAGAACGGAGTTACAAGTGATGATTTCAGGACTTTGAAGCCACCATAATGGGTGCATGAAGCCTTGGACGAAATATACAAGATGCCACTTCATAAATTTCGTCCCGAGGCTATTTTAGGTGCTGCGTCACCTTATTATTGGGCCAGGCCCATGTAATTTCGAAATACATCAGTATAGGCTATTTTTAGAGTCCGTATGTGTGGGGAAACAAGAGATAGGGTTGATTTCGGACCCCTCCACCAAGGGCCACGAAATTCCCCCCTCTTCCTCCATATATACAGCCCTTAGGGCATCGTTTAGACTTTGGGTTTTGTTTAGATTAAAAGTTCGCCATAGCTGCAACTTCGCGTACTTCTTTTGTGTTCAACGACCAGACAAAGGCGTCACAGAACCCCACCTTGATCAATAAAGCTTTCATCTTATATTCGCAATATCCAGATTACAATCTCAGTTTCTTGCTTGTTCTTCGTTTGCTCGCAGGAAACAGACCCTCGTGGTCAGGTTGATCGTGCTCCGGCATGGTCAATAACCTCTCGGAGTTGGTTTAGCGATTGCTAAGGCGCGACGTCCTCGCACGTTCGTAGTCGGATCGTCAAAGTCGACTGCCACCAAAGCGAAATCCACCATCTCATCGAAAGACGGGACACCTTTGCCTCTATCAATGCGCCTCCTGCAACAACAAAAGACGAACGGAGCTAGCTGGAATGCATAGCTTGTTAGCACGAAACACAAATCCATCGTTAACGACAAACTTGTTCCACATTCTTCCTTCTTTACAATTCTGCATTACATCTTTAAAATCAGCATCATGCACATATTGATCTTTGATGGTCTCCAAACCAAATATTTTGAAGTCAAGTTGTGAAAGCATAGTATAGCGACGAGACAATGCATCAGCAATAACATTTTCTTTTCCCTTCTTGTGTTTAATGACATAAGGGAAAGTCTCAATGAATTCAACCCATTTAGCATGTCTACGATTCAGTTTAGCTTGACTTTTAATATGTTTCAAAGATTCATGATCAGAATGTATAACAAATTCTTTGGGCCATAAATAATGTTGCCATGTTTCTAAAGTCCGAACAAGAGCATATAATTCTTTATCATAAGTAGAATAATTCAGACTAGGCCCACTCAATTTTTCAGAAAAGTATGCAACAGGTTTGCCATCTTGTAATAGCACACCTCCTAATCCAATTCCACTAGCATCACATTCAAGCTCAAAAGTCTTACTAAAATCAGGAAGTTGGAGTAAAGGAGCATGTGTCAACTTATCTTTCAATACCAAGAAGGCTTCTTCTTGTGCGGTACCCCAAAGAAAAGGCACATCTTTCTTTGTAAGCTCATTGAGAGGTGCAGCAATGGTGCTGAAATCTCTGACAAAACGCCTATAGAATCCAGCGAGGCCAAGAAAACTCCTCACTTGTGTGACCGTTTTGGGCTGCGGCCAAATCTCAATAGCTTCAATCTTGGCTTTATCAACTTCAATTCCCTGTGGAGTAACAACATAGCCAAGAAAAGATACTCGGTCGGTGCAAAAGGTGCACTTCCCAAGGTTACCAAACAAACGTGCATCACGTAGAGCAATAAAAACAGCACGTAAATGTTCCAAATGTTCTTCCAAAGATCTGCTATAAATCAGTATATCATCAAAATAGACTACCACAAATCGTCCAATGAAAGCACATAAAACTTCGTTCATTAGTCTCTTGAAAGTACTAGGCGCATTAGTTAACCCAAAAGGCATGACTAACCACTCATATAATCCAAACTTAGTTTTAAATGCTGTTTTCCATTCATCCCCCAATTTCATACGAATTTGATGGTATCCACTACGCAAATCAACTTTGGAGAATATTGTAGAGCTACTCAATTCATCAAGCATATCATCTAGCCTAGGAATAGGATGACGATAACGAATAGTAATATTATTAATGCCTCTACAATCAACACACATACGCGATGTACCATCCTTTCTCGGCACTAGAATAATAGGAACATCACAAGGACTAAGGTATTCGCGTATATAACCTTTGTCGAGAAGCTCTTGTACTTGACGCATAATCTCCTTCGTCTCCTCTGGATTGGTACGGTATGGCGCACGTTTGGCAGTGAAGCACCGGGAATTAAGTCAATCTGATGCTCAATCCCTCGAATAGGTGGTAATCCCGGTGGCACGTCTTGTGGAAAGACGTTAGCGAACTCCTGCAAAATGTTAGTGATAGCAGGAGGCAAAGAGGAAGGCACGTCCTCGAATGAAAATAATGCCTCTTTGCACACAAAAGCATAGCAAACAGATTTGCTGAAATCTAGCTCATCAATATCAGATTTTGTGGCAAATAAACATGCACTTTTCAATTTGATTTTAGAAGCAACACTAGATGGTTTATGATTAGGCTTCATTTGTTGCTCAAATTCTTTTGCCACAATCTGATTTTCACTCTTATTCTTCTCCTGTTTTGCTTTATTAGCTCTATTAATATCATCTTTCAAAATAGAATCAGGAGTCATAGGAAGCAAAGTAATATTTTTATCCTTATGAACAAGAGTATACTGATTGTTTCTACCATGGTGTATAGAATTGTTATCAAATTGCCATGTACTACCAAGTAATAAGGAACATGCTTGCATAGGTACCACATCACAATCAACATAATCAGCATATGTAGAGATACTAAAATGCACACGAACAGTACGTGTTACCTTAACCTTGCCGCTGTTGTTGAACCATTGGATGTAGTAAGGATGTGGATGTGGTCTTGTGGTGAGAGAAAGCTTCTCCACCATCTCCATGCTAGCCAAGTTGTTGCAGCTCCCTCCATCTATGATGACGCGCACAGAACGTTCTTTCACAACTCCCTTGGTATGGAACAAATTGTGCCTCTGATTTTGCTCAGCTTGTGTGACCTGCACACTCAAAACACGTTGAGCAACTAAACATTCATACCTGTCAGCGTCTTCAGGAGCCATGTATTGCGTCTCATGATCAGAATCATCTCCACCATGTTCTTCACGTGTAATAAGAGCCAAAGTCTCCTCATCATAGTCACTAGCGGACTCATATCCACCATCTGCGGTAGCAATCATCACACGCGGAGATTTGCATTCTCTCGCATAATGACCTCCTCCCTTACAACGACGACAAATAATATCACTTGTGTGCCCTGTTGATGCCATGGAAGAAGAAGAACTCTATGCAGGCCCAGCAGGTGCGCTCTTGGTAGATAATGGTGGTTGTGCCTGTTTTCTTGTATCACGACTGGAGGAGGCACCTGATTGAGGTGCTGGTGCAGTTGAAGTAGAAGATGCACGCGGTGTCCATGATGAAGGTCGGCCTGCAGAAAAGTTAGTTCGCGCCAATGCTTGTCGATCCTGCACTTCATGTTCAGCTTTACAAGCAAGACGGAATAAACGAGTGATATTTGTATACTCCTTATAGTCTAGAATGGTTTGAATCTCTCTATTTAATCCACCCAGAAAATGTGCAAGCATAGCTTCATTCTCCTCAACAATACCACATGTAATCATGCCAGTTTGTAATTCCTGATAATATTCTTCTACAAAATTTTTTCCTTGTCTTAAGCGCTGTAATTTTTGAAGCAATTCACATTGATAATATGGTGGAACCCAACGAGTACGCATAGCAGTTTTCAAAGCAGCCCAAGTAGTTGGAATAGGATATAATCTACAATGTTCAGACCACCATACACATGCAAAACTAGTGAAAGCACAAACAGTAGCGGCAACCCGTCTCTCCTCGGGATATTGTAAACATGTAAATCGTTGTTCAGTTTCTAACTCCCAAGTAAGATATATATCAGGAACATATCTACCCTCAAAAGGTGGAATATTCAATTTTAGTTTAGGAAGATGGTCATGATCTCGTACCTGAGGGAAAGCCCTACCATTGTGATTATTTGCATGTGGACGACCTGGTGGTTGTGGTGCAGGTGGTTGCACGTAGTTCTAATTTTGAGCAACCTCATCCTCGTAATCTCCCACATAATCATCCTCCTCCGCATCAGCAGCAGGAGCCACAGAAGTATCAACAGCAGCACCAACAGTTTGGCCAAACGCAAGAGGAACACGGCTCGCTCGGCGGAGGTCTGTTTCGCGACGTGGAGGTAGTCGTTGTTGTTGTTGTTGTTGGAGAGGTGCGTTAGGTGCAGCGGGTGGTGGTGGTGGAAGACGCGCGAGCAATTCATTAAACTTGTTATCGAGCTTTGTTTCGAACGTCTTCTCCATGCCATCTATCTTCTCCATGGCCTCTTCAAACCTGTTTAGCACATCTTGCACCTATCCACTCATCATTTGCTGAAATTTATCATGCAAATCCTTATTCGTCATGTTCTCCCAGTCAGTCTCGTCGGCTTGTGATCCTGGCATGGTTAGCAGCAATAGAAACACACAAGAATATGATCCTATAGACTACTAACAAGAGGTGGTGGTGGGTGTCACAAATCCGTCAAGCAAATCTCAAATTCTTACCAGTTCTTACCCAGCAGCAGGCGGTGATCGGCAACCGTTGTAGCCAAAAACTCTCAAAGCTTGGAGAGAGCGATTACCAGGGAGAGTCAAACGCACGATGTAGATGTATGTGGAGCTGGGAAGGCTTATAATATGGTAGCAAAAAGGGTCAGCAATAATCAATTCAGAGATGCAAAGTTGAATAAACGCTCAACGACGGTACTGTGCTGGTCCTAGGCTAGACTGTGCTAGAGACGCGAGCCTAGAACACCAACAAAATCACGGCGCGGCACGTAAACAAGGGAAAAGCACACTCTGGATTTAATCTAAAGAAAACCCAAAGTCTAAACGATGCCCTAAGGGCTGTATATATGGAGGAAGAGAGGGGGAATTTCGTGGCCCTTGGTGGAGGGGTCCGAAATCAACCCTATCTCTTGTTTCCCCACACATACGGACTCTAAAAATAGCCTATACTTATGTATTTCGAAATTACATGGGCCTGGCCCAATAAAAAGGTGACGCAGCACCTATAATAGCCTCTGGACGAAATTTATGAAGTGACATCTTGTATATTTCGTCCAAGGCTTCATGCACTCGTTATGGTGGCTTCAAAGACCTGAAATCATCACTTGTAACTCTGTTCTTGTTCCCCTTGCGCATGCCATCATCTCCATGCTTGTTCTTGCTCCAATGTTCATCCTTCTCCAAGCTAGGCCCTTCATTTGTAAGCAAAACAAATGTATCCAATTTAGGCAGCATC
>NC_041383.1:369399193-369412700 GCF_002162155.2 Triticum dicoccoides
GTGCGCGAGCTCTATTAATTGGTCCTGATGAGGACATCAATACAATTGTTACACCCACAGCCCCTGCTGCTATACATATTGGACCAATTACTAGAGCTCGTGCACGCCAACTAAATTACCAGGTACTTTCGTTTCTTGGTAATGATTCGAATGTTCATGAGAATATGATGCTGCCTAAATTGGATACATTTGTTTTGCTTACAAATGAAGGGCCTAGCTTGGAGAAGGATGAACATTGGAACAAGAACGGAGTTACAAGTGATGATTTCAGGACTTTGAAGCCACCATAATGGGTGCATGAAGCCTTGGATGAAATATACAAGATGTCACTTCATAAATTTCGTCCAGAGGCTATTATAGGTGCTGCGTCACCTTTTTATTGGGCCAGGCCCATGTAATTTCGAAATACATAAGTATAGGCTATTTTTAGAGTCCGTATGTGTGGGGAAACAAGAGATAGGGTTGATTTCGGACCCCTCCACCAAGGGCCACGAAATTCCCCCTCTCTTCCTCCATATATACAGCCCTTAGGGCATCGTTTAGACTTTGGATTTTGTTTAGATTAAATCCAGAGTGTGCTTTTCCCTTGTTTACGTGCCGCGCCGTGATTTTGTTAGTGTTCTAGGCTCGCGTCTCTAGCACAGTCTAGCCTAGGACCAGCACAGTACCGTCGTTGAGCGTTTATTCAACTTTGCATCTCTGAATTGATTATTGCTGACCCTTTTTGCTACCATATTATAAGCCTTCCCAGCTCCACATACATCTACGTCGTGCGTTTGACTCTCCCTGGTAATCGCTCTATCCAAGCTTTGAGAGTTTTTGACTACAACGGTTGCCGATCACCGCCTGCTGCTGGGTAAGAACTGGTAAGAATTTGAGATTTGCTTGACGGATTTGTGACACCCACCACCACCACTTGTTCGTAGTCTGTAGGATCATATTCTTGTGTGTTTCTATTGCTGCTAGCCATGCCAGGATCACAAGCCGACGAGATTGACTGGGAGAATTTATCGAACAAGGAGCTTCATGATAAGTTTCAGCAAATGATGACTGAACAGGTGCAAGATGTGCTGAACAATTTTGAAGAGGCCATGGAGAAGATCACTGGCTTTGAGAAGACGTTCGAAACAAAGCTCGATAACAAGTTTAATGAATTGCTCGCGCGTCTTCCACCACCACCACCCGCTGCAGCTAACGCACCTCTCCAACAACAACAACAACAACGACTACCTCCACGTCGCGAAGCAGACCTCCGCCGAGCAAGCCGTGTTCCTCTTGCGTTTGGCCAAACTGTTGGTGCTGCTGTTGATACTTCTGTGGCTCCTGCTGCTGATGCGGAGGAGGATGATTATGTGGGAGACTATGAGGATGAGGTTGATCAAAATCAACACTACATGCAGCCACCTGTACCACCACCAGCAGGTCGACCTCAGGTATATATTCGTAATGGTAGGCCTGCACCACCACCTCAGGTACGAGATGATGTCCATATTCCTAAACTGAAATTGAATATTCCACCATTTGAGGGTAGATATGTTCCTGATATATATCTTACTTGGGAGTTAGAAACTGAACAACGATTTACATGTTTACAATATCCTGAGGAGAGACGAGTTGCTGCTGCTGTTTGTGCTTTCACTAGTTTTGCATGTGTATGGTGGTCTGAACATTGTAGATTATATCCTATTCCAACTACTTGGGCTGCTTTGAAAACTGCTATGCGTACGCGTTGGGTTCCACCATATTATCAACGTGAATTGCTTCAAAAATTGCAGCGTTTAAGACAAGGGAAAAATTCCGTAGAAGAATATTATCAGGAATTACAAACTAGCATGATTAGATGTGGTATTGTTGAGGAGAATGAAGCTATGCTTGCACGTTTTCTGGGTGGATTAAATAGAGAGATTCAGACCATTCTAGACTATAAGGAGTATACTAATATCACTCGTTTATTCCATCTTGCTTGTAAAGCTGAACGTGAAGTGCAGGATCGACAAGCATTGGGGCGAACTAACTTTTCTGCAAGCCGACCTTCATCATGGACACCACGTGCATCTTCTACTTCAACTGCGCCAGCACCTCCATCCGGTGCCACCTCCAGCCGTGATACAAGAAAACAGGCACAACCACCATTATCTGCCAAGAGCGCACCTGCGGGGCCTGCACAGCGTTCTTCTTCTTCCATGGCATCAACAGGGCACACAAGTGATATTATTTGTCGTCGTTGTAAGGGAGGAGGTCATTATGCGAGAGAATGCAAATCTCCGCGTGTGATGATTGCTACCGCGGATGGTGGATATGAGTCCGCTAGTGACTATGATGAGGAGACTTTGGCTCTTATTACACGTGAAGAACATGGTGGAGATGATTCTGATAATGAGACACAATACATGGCTCCTGAAGACGCTGACAGGTATGAATGTTTAGTTGCTCAACGTGTTTTGAGTGTGCAGATCACACAAGCTGAGCAAAATCAGAGGCACAATTTGTTCCATACCAAGGGAGTTGTGAAGGAACGTTCTGTGCGCGTCATCATAGACGGAGGGAGCTGCAACAACTTGGCTAGGATGGAGATGGTCGAGAAGCTTTCTCTCACCACAAGACCACATCCACATCCTTACTACATCCAATGGTTCAACAACAGCGGCAAGGTTAAGGTAACACATACTGTTCGTGTGCATTTTAGTATATCTACATATGCTGATTATGTTGATTGTGATGTGGTACCTATGCAAGCATGTTCCTTATTACTTGGTAGACCATGGCAATTTGATAAAAATTCTGTACACCATGGTAGAAACAATCACTATACTCTTGTTCATAAGGATAAAAATATTACTTTGCTTCCTATGACTCCTGATTCCATTTTGAAAGATGATATTAATAGAGCTAATAAAGCAAAACAGGAGACGAATAAGAGTGAAAATCAGATTGTGGCAAAAGAATTTGAGCAACAAATGAAGCCTAATAATAAACCATCTAGTGTTGCTTCTGAAATTAAATTGAAAAGTGCATGTTTATTTGCCACCAAATCTGATATTGATGAGCTAGATTTCAGCAAATCTGTTTGCTATGCTTTTGTGTGCAAAGAGGCATTATTTTCATTCGAGGACGTGCCTTCCTCTTTGCCTCCTGCTGTCACTAACATTTTGCAGGAGTTTGCTGACGTCTTTCCACAAGACGTGCCACCGGGATTACCACCTATTCGAGGGATTGAGCATCAGATTGACTTAATTCCCGGTGCTTCACTGCCAAACCGTGCACCATACCGTACCAATCCAGAGGAGACGAAGGAGATTATGCGTCAAGTACAAGAGCTTCTCGACAAAGGTTATATACGCGAATCCCTTAGTCCTTGTGTTGTTCCTATTATTCTAGTGCCGAAAAAGGATGGTACATCACGTATGTGTGTTGATTGTAGAGGCATTAATAATATTACTATTCGTTATCATCATCCTGTTCCTAGGCTAGATGATATGCTTGATGAATTGAGTGGCTCTACAATATTCTCCAAAGTTGATTTGCGTAGTGGCTACCATCAAATTCGTATGAAATTGGGAGATGAATGGAAAACAACATTTAAAACTAAGTTTGGATTATATGAGTGGTTAGTCATGCCTTTTGGGTTAACTAATGCACCTAGTACTTTCATGAGATTAATGAACGAAGTTTTACGTGCTTTCATTGGACGATTTGTGGTAGTTTACTTTGATGACATATTGATTTATAGCAGATCTTTGGAAGAACATTTGGAACATTTACGTGCTGTTTTTATTGCTCTACGTGATGCACGTTTGTTTGGTAACCTTGGGAAGTGCACCTTTTGCACCGACCGAGTATCTTTTCTTGGCTATGTTGTTACTCCACAGGGAATTGAAGTTGATAAAGCCAAGATTGAAGCGATGATGCTGTTAATGTTGCTGATTTTTCTTTCGTGAAATTATTCGCTTGCATGGTGTGCCAAATACTATTGTTTCAGATCGTGATACTAAATTTCTTAGCCACTTTTGGAGATGTTTATGGGCTAAGTTGGGGACTAAACTACTTTTTAGTACTACTTGTCACCCCCAAACTGATGGACAAACTGAAGTAGTCAATAGAACGTTGTCTACTATGCTTAGGGCTGTTTTGAAGAATAATAAGAAAATGTGGGAGGAATGCTTGCCTCATATTGAATTTGCTTATAATCGTTCATTGCATTCTACTACTAAGATGTGCCCTTTTGAAGTTGTGTATGGTTTCCTACCTCGTGCACCTATTGATTTGTTGCCTCTTCCATCTTCGGAGAAGGTTAATTTTGATGCTAAACAACGTGCTGAATTGATTTTAAAAATGCATGAGTTAACTAAGGAAAACATTGAGCGCATGAATGCTAAATATAAACTTGCTGGAGATAAGGGTAGAAAACATGTTGTGTTTGCACCTGGAGAGCTTGTTTGGTTACATTTGCGTAAGGATAGATTTCCTGATTTGCGCAAATCAAAGCTAATGCCATGTGCTGATGGTCCCTTTAAGGTGTTAGAGAAAATAAATGATAATGCATATAAACTTGAGCTGCCTGCAGATTTTGGGGTTAGTCCCACTTTTAACATTGCAGATTTGAAGCCTTATTTGGGTGAGGAAGAGGAACTTCCGTCGAGGACGACTTCATTTCAAGAAGGGGAGGATGATGAGGACATCAATACAATTGTTACACCCACAGCCCCTGCTGCTATACATACTGGACCAATTACTAGAGCTCGTGCACGCCAACTAAATTACCAGGTACATTCGTTTCTTGGTAATGATTCTAATGTTCATGAGAATATGATGCTGCCTAAATTGGATACATTTGTTTTGCTTACAAATGAAGGGCCTAGCTTGGAGAAGGATGAACATTGGAACAAGAACGGAGTTACAAGTGATGATTTCAGGACTTTGAAGCCACCATAATGGGTGCATGAAGCCTTGGACGAAATATACAAGATGCCACTTCATAAATTTCGTCCCGAGGCTATTTTAGGTGCTGCGTCACCTTATTATTGGGCCAGGCCCATGTAATTTCGAAATACATAAGTATAGGCTATTTTTAGAGTCCGTATGTGTGGGGAAACAAGAGATAGGGTTGATTTCGGACCCCTCCACCAAGGGCCACGAAATTCCCCCCTCTTCCTCCATATATACAGCCCTTAGGGCATCGTTTAGACTTTGGGTTTTGTTTAGCTTAAAAGTTCGCCATAGCTGCAACTTCGCGTACTTCGTTTGTGTTCAACGACCAGACAAAGGCGTCACAGAACCCCACCTTGATCAATAAAGCTTTCATCTTATATTCGCAATATCCAGATTGCAATCTTAGTTTCTTGCTTGTTCTTCGTTTGCTCGCAGGAAACAGACCCTCGTGGTCAGGTTGATCGTGCTCCGGCGTGGTCAATAACCTCTCGGAGTTGGTTTAGCGATTGCTAAGGCGCGACGTCCTCGCACGTTCGTAGTCGGATCGTCAAAGTCGACTTCCATCAAAGCGAAATCCACCATCTCATCGAAAGACGGGACACCTCCGCCTCTATCAAGTGGTATCAGATTTCCAGGTTGCTCGGTGAGATTTTACAGTTTTTCGTAGTTTAGATCGAGTCTGTTCTTCATACCTACAGTCCACGAAAAAGCCAAAAAAAATTAGGGTTAGTTCATCATATCCGAACCAGTCTGAGCCTTTGCATAATCTTTTAGGGTTTTGCTTTGTTGAATTTGCGGTTGCATCGTCGTGTCTAGTTGCTGGTCTTAGAGTCTAGTCTTTTAGAGTTTCGAGTTCTGGTCATAAGTTGTCACGCCGCCGCCGCACCATCATCATCGCCCCTGCCATCTGCCACCACCGCACCGAATCCGTATCCATATACCACCACCAATCCGTGTCCATATACCACCACCGATCCATATCCATATACTACCACCGCTACCACCACCGCTGCCATATACCACCACCATGATGAGGACATCAATACAATTGTTACACCCACAACCCCTGGTGCTATACATACTGGACCAATTACTAGAGCTCGTGCACGCCAACTAAATTACCAGGTACTTTCGTTTCTTGGTAATGATTCTAATGTTCATGAGAATATGATGCTGCCTAAATTGGATACATTTGTTTTGCTTACAAATGAAGGGCCTAGCTTGGAGAAGGATGAACATTGGAGCAAGAACAAGCATGGAGATGATGGCATGCGCAAGGGGAACAAGAACGGAGTTACAAGTGATGATTTCAGGACTTTGAAGCCACCATAATGGGTCCATGAAGCCTTGGACGAAATATACAAGATGCCACTTCATAAATTTCGTCCCGAGGCTATTTTAGGTGCTGCGTCACCTTATTATTGGGCCAGGCCCATGTAATTTCGAAATACATAAGTATAGGCTATTTTTAGAGTCCGTATGTGTGGGGAAACAAGAGATAGGGTTGATTTCGGACCCCTCCTGATGAGGACATCAATACAATTGTTACACCCACAGCCCCTGCTGCTATACATACTGGACCAATTACTAGAGCTCGTGCACGCCAACTAAATTACCAGGTACTTTCGTTTCTTTGTAATGATTCTAATGTTCATGAGAATATGATGCTGCCTAAATTGGATACATTTGTTTTGCTTACAAATGAAGGGCCTAGCTTGGAGAAGGATGAACATTGGAGCAAGAACAAGCATGGAGATGATGGCATGCGCAAGGGAAACAAGAACGGAGTTACAAGTGATGATTTCAGGACTTTGAAGCCACCATAATGGGTGCATGAAGCCTTGGACGAAATATGCAAGATGCCACTTCATAAATTTCGTCCCGAGGCTATTTTAGGTGCTGCGTCACCTTATTATTGGGCCAGGCCCATGTAATTTCGAAATACATAAGTATAGGCTATTTTTAGAGTCCGTATGTGTGGGGAAACAAGAGATAGGGTTGATTTCGGACCCCTCCACCAAGGGCCACGAAATTCCCCCCTCTTCCTCCATATATACAGCCCTTAGGGCATCGTTTAGACTTTGGGTTTTGTTTAGATTAAAAGTTCGCCATAGCTGCAACTTCGCGTACTTCGTTTGTGTTCAACGACCAGACAAAGGCGTCACAGAACCCCACCTTGATCAATAAAGCTTTCATCTTATATTCGCAATATCCAGATTGCAATCTTAGTTTCTTGCTTGTTCTTCGTTTGCTCGCAGGAAACAGACCCTCATGGTCAGGTTGATCGTGCTCCGGCGTGGTCAATAACCTCTCGGAGTTGGTTTAGCGATTGCTAAGGCGCGACGTCCTCGCACGTTCGTAGTCGGATCGACAAAGTCGACTTCCACCAAAGCGATATCCATCATCTCATCGAAAGACGGGACACCTTTGCCTCTATCAGGTCCAGTATGTATAGCAGTAGGGGCTGTGGGTGTAACAATGGTATTGATGTCCTCATCATATTATGTATGGCATAATGAAGACTTAAATTGTGTAATGCATCACGAGAAATATCTAGAGTGATGAGGACATGACTACCTTGGATACGACCAAAAATATTGCATACATGCATATTTGTCAGGTGATTTCTAATGCAAACTATTCAATAGTCTATTTATGTTATCCAGAACAAAAATACTTCACACACTTTTGTGTTTTGTCTAATTGCAGGTGTATGGGACATTTGTACAATCCACATATGAAGATAAGGGAAAAGGAGATGTTTAGGTTGTGTTCAAAAAGTCCTCTCACGTCACTTTTGGGCCCAGAGAAGATAGAGTCCAAGTCTCTCACATTCTGGATTCAGATTCGGACTGCACAGACATACCTGACTCAAAACGCCAACAACTTTTTCATACGGACTCCGAATTGGGTGATTCTTTTTCTGTTGGAAACTAGATTTCGTTCTCTTTCCATCCCAATTGGATTCACCTTCAAATTCGTCCGGAACGTTGAGTTACGGACGAAACAATCTGACGTTGCAGCAGAATCCGAGTCAAACTACAAGCCCAAAGGTGTTGCATCACCTCCACTTGGGCCCGTGAGCCTTTTACGACCTAGGGTTAGTTTTAGGCTGCCTTGGGACGTCCTTCCACCTCCTTGGCCGCCACCCCTTGCTCCTATATAAGTAGATCCACCTAGTAGCTTTTTCCTGGGGATTTGTTTAGTTAAAAGTTAGCCATTGCAACTTCGTGTACTTCGTTTGTGTCCAACGACCAGACCAAGACCGCTTCCGGATCCCCACCATTATCAATACTTCATATATATTTGCAATATTCAGATTGCTTTATCATATTCTTGCTCGTTCTTCGATTGCTTGCAGGAATAGACCTTCGTGGTCAGGCTGACCGTGCTTCCAGCATCGTCAATAACCTCAGGAGATTGGTTTAGAGATTGCTAAGGCGCAACGTCGTGCACGTTTGTAGTCGGATTGTCAAAGTCGTCTCCACCAAATCGATAGTTATCATCTCATCGAAAGATCGGGACCCTCGCCTCTATCAAGTGGTATCAGTTTTCAGATTGCTCGGTGAGAATTTCCAGTTTTCCTAGATTAGATTTATTTTCTTACCTATTGTCCAAGAAAAATCCACAAAAAAAGAGTTAGATCTGTTCATCCTTTGTCCAAGCCAGTCTGAGCCTTTGCAATTTTCTTTTCATTGCTTGCATAGTTAAATTATCAATTGCATCGTCGTGTCGAGTTGCTGGTCTTAGTGTCTAGGTCGTTTAGAGTTTCGGGTTCTGTTCACATTAGTCACAACGCCGCTGCATCGTTATCCCTTCCGCTGTCCACCACCCATCCATCAATTTCCTCCACGTGCTACCCACCGTTGATGAGGATATGACTACCTTGGATATGACCAAAAATATTGCATATATGCATATTTGTCAGGTGATTTCTAGTGCAAACTATTCAATAATCTATTTATGTTATCCAGAACAAAAATACTTCACACACTTTTGTGTTTTGTCTAATTGCAGGTGTATGGGACATTTGTACAATTCAAATATGAAGATAAGGAAGAAAGAGATGTTTATTTGCTGTCCAAAAAGTTTTCTCACGTCACTTTTGGCCCAAGAGAAGATAGAGTCCAAGTCTCTCACGTTCTGGATTCAGATTCGGACTGCACAGACATACCTGACTCAAAACGCACACAAGTTTTTCATACGGACTCCGAATTGGGTGATTCTTTTTTTGTTGGAAACTAGATTTCGTGCACTTTCCAACCCAATTGGAATCACCTTCAAATTCGTCCGGAGCGTTGAGTTGTGGACGAAACAATCTGATGCTGCAGCAGAATCCGAGTCAAACTACAAGTCCAAAGGTGTTACATCACTTCCACTTGGGCCCATTGGCCTTGTACGACCTAGATTTAGTTTTAGGCTGCCTTGGGACGTCCTCCCACCTCCTTGGCCGCCACCCCTTGCTCCTATATAAGTAGATCCATCTAGTAGCTTTTCCTTGGGATTTGTTTAGTTAAAAGTTAGCCATTGCAACTTCGTGTACTTCATTTGTGTCCAACGACCAGACCAAGACCGCTTACGGATCCCCACCATTATCAATACCTCATATATATTTGCAATATTCAGATTGCTTTATCATATTCTTGCTCGTTCTTCGATTGCTTGCAGGAATAGACCTTCGTGGTCAGGCTGACCGTGCTTCCGGCATCGTCAGTAACCTCAGGAGATTGGTTTAGCGATTGCTAAGGCGCAACGTCGTGCACGTTTGTAGTCGGATCGTGAAAGTCGTCTCCACCAAATCGATAGTTACCATCTCATCGAAAGATCGGGACACCCTCGCCTCTATCAAGTGGTATCAGTTTTTCAGGTTGCTCGGTGAGAATTTCCAGTTTTCCTAGATTAGATTTATTTTCTTACCTATTGTCCAAGAAAAATCCACAAAAAAGAGTTACATCTATTCATCCTTTGTCCAAGCCAGTCTGAGCCTTTGCAATTTTCTTTTCATTGCTTGCATAGTTGAATTATCGGTTGCATCGTCGTGTCGAGTTGCTGGTCTTAGTGTCTAGGTCGTTTAGAGTTTCGAGTTCTGTTCACATTAGTCACGCCACCGCTGCATCATTATCTCTTCCGTTGTCCACCACCCATCCATCAATTTCCACCACGTGTTACCCACCATTCATTGTTATAATAATAGTTGAGATCGTTCACATCTTCACTTGATCCAATCTGCATCTTATCTAGTTTGTTTTGGAAAGAGGGAGAAAAAAGAGAGAGAAAAAAACGAGAGAGAAAAAAGGAGAAAAAAAGTCAGAGAAAAAAAGGAGAGAAAGAAAAAAAAAGTGTGAGGAAAAAAAAGAGAGAGAAAAAACAAAAAAATTGGCACAAACTTTTTCAGAGGAAAGTTGGAGACAGAGTTGTTGTATATCCTGCTTGGCAGTTGTTTTTCATTATTATCTTCACTGCCCTTGTGATCTTCACTTATATCTTGCTGTCAAGAGCTACTTAGTATCCTTCATTGATGCTAGTTGTGCTACGCCGTGACCTCATTAGTGTTCTAGGCTCGCGTCTCTAGTCCGGTCTAGCCTAGGACCAGCACAGTACCGTCGTTGAGCGTTTATTCAACATTGCATCTTTGAATTGATTATTGCTAATCTTTTGCTACCATATATAGCCAACCCAGCTCCACATATTTCTACACCGTGTATACGTACGCTCCCCTGGCAATCGCTTTACTCAATATTCGGAGTTACTTGACACCGCTGGTTGCCGATCACCGCCTGCTGCATGGTAAGAACTTGTAAGACATTGATATTTGCTTTACTGTGAGCGTTTTACCACCACATCCTAGTAGTTATAGGAACATTATTTTTGGGTTTTGTTTCTTGTTCTACTAATCATGACAGGATCCAGAGTCAATTCATGGGCTTTGTCGATTGGGGGAGACGTGCCACCACCTTTGCAAATACCACAACCATCACGAGAGGTGCACAAACATCCAAATGCACATGATCAGGTTAATGTATCTATACCACCATTTAATGGCCGTTTTAAACCTGCTTTATATATTGAATGGGAGTTCGACATAAAAAATATATTTGCTTCCCATAATTTCGATGAACATAAAAAGGTTAAGGTTGCGGTTGGTTCTTTCACTGGTTATGCTTTGGTTTGGTGGAGTGAATATTGTCGGTTACACCCTGATTATATACCTACTACTTGGGATGATTTGAAACTTGCCATGCGACATACTTTCGTCCCTGCTTATTATACTCGTGACATGATTAAGAAGTTGCAACACTTAAAACAAGGTAGTGAAACTGTAACAAAATATTATGATGATTTACAAACTACCTTGTTGCATTCCTCTTTAGAAGAAAGTGAAGATGATTTTATGGATATATTTTGGGGAGGATTAAACCGTGATATTCAAGAGATACTAATTCATGAAGAGTGTTATTGATAGAGGCAAAGGTGTCCCGTCTTTCGATGAGATGGTGGATTTCGCTTTGGTGGAAGTCGACTTTGACGATCCGACTACGAACGTGCGAGGACGTCGCGCCTTAGCAATCGCTAAACCAACTCCGAGAGGTTATTGACCACGCCGGAGCACGATCAACCTGACCACGAGGGTCTGTTTCCTGCGAGCAAACGAAGAACAAGCAAGAAACTAAGATTGCAATCTGGATATTGCGAATATAAGATGAAAGCTTTATTGATCAAGGTGGGGTTCTGTGACGCCTTTGTCTGGTCGTTGAACACAAACGAAGTACGCGAAGTTGCAGCTATGGCGAACTTTTAATCTAAACAAAACCCAAAGTCTAAACGATGCCCTAAGGGCTGTATATATGGAGGAAGAGGGGGGAATTTCGTGGCCCTTGGTGGAGGAGTCCGAAATCAACCCTATCTCTTTTTTCCCCACACATACGGACTCTAAAAATAGCCTATACTTATGTATTTCGAAATTACATGGGCCTGGCCCAATAATAAGGTGACGCAGCACCTAAAATAGCCTCGGGACGAAATTTATGAAGTGGCATCTTATATATTTCGTCCAAGGCTTCATGCACCCATTATGGTGGCTTCAAAGTCCTGAAATCATCACTTGTAACTCCGTTCTTGTTCCCCTTGCGCATGCCATCATCTCCATGCTTGTTCTTGCTCCAATGTTCATCCTTCTCCAAGCTAGGCCCTTCATTTGTAAGCAAAACAAATGTATCCAATTTAGGCAGCATCATATTCTCATGAACATTAGAATCATTACCAAGAAACGAAAGTACCTGGTAATTTAGTTGGCGTGCACGAGCTCTAGTAATTGGTCCAGTATGTATAGCAGCAGGGGCTGTGGGTGTAACAATTGTATTGATGTCCTCATCACATGATCAGGTTAATGTATCTATACCACCATTTAATGGCCGTTTTAAACCTGCTTTATATATTGAATGGGAGTTCGACATAAAAAATATATTTGCTTCCCATAATTTCAATGAACATAAAAAGGTTAAGGTTGCGGTTGGTTCTTTCACTGGTTATGCTTTGGTTTGGTGGAGTGAATATTGTCGGTTACACCCTGATTATATACCTACTACTTGGGATGATTTGAAACTTGCCATGCGACATACTTTCGTCCCTGTTTATTATACTCGTGACATGATTAAGAAGTTGCAACACTTAAAACAAGGTAGTGAAACTGTAACAAAATATTATGATGATTTACAAACTACCTTGTTGCATTCCTCTTTAGAAGAAAGTGAAGATGATTTTATGGATAGATTTTGGGGAGGATTAAACCGTGATATTCAAGAGATACTAATTCATGAAGAGTGTTATCCTATGGACCATTTGTTTCATCTTGCTTGCAAAGCTGAACAGGAAATAAAACGACGTGTTGGCCACGAGGAGAACAAGCGCACGGTGCACATTCCAAGAGTTGATATGATTGTTCCTTCAACTACTAGGCATACTATGACAACCACATCCGTTGTTGTCAGGACTACATCACCTCCACCATGTGACACATCGCCCCCGAGAGTGGCTACATCATCTGAGTTGATCATAAGAGGTAATGACAAAGGTACTGATCTTCCATCTCTACATGAGAATGATGAATGCCATGTCAATTTGAATGCACCATCTGATGAGCTACCCACTACTTTGATCACACCACCTATTTTAGAGGACTACGTTGATAATTTGACTTTGCCATGTGATCAAACAACTGAAATACCAACAATTTTGAGTGCACCCATTGAATTAACTATTGATGCAAAAGAACCAATGTTTAATCATTTTGATATGACCTCTAATCTTGGTGATGATTCTGTGTTGAATGACTTATTGCATGTTTGCTTATTTAAGCATGTTGTAGCATGTAAATTTGATGCAAGTAAGGTTTATTCACCAATGTTGGGATGGTTTAATGATGAACATTGTCAATCTTTTGAAATGAATAAGAGCTTCACTTATATGTGCAAACTGAGTTGCAATATTTTCATGCCTTCTACTTCTTGTGCTAATTTTTTGGCTTTAGATTTTATGAACTATGCAAGTTACTCATCTATTCATGTGTCATATATGCAAA
>NC_041383.1:369414106-369462981 GCF_002162155.2 Triticum dicoccoides
AGTCGGATCGTGAAAGTCGTCTCCAGCAAATCGATAGTTACCATCTCATCGAAAGATCGGGACACCCTCGCCTCTATCAAGTGGTGTCCCGATCTTTCGATGAGATGGTAACTATCGATTTGGTGGAGACGACTTTGACGATCCGACTACAAACGTGCACGACGTTGCGCCTTAGCAATCGCTAAACCAATCTCCTGAGGTTACTGACGATGCTGGAAGCATGATCAGCCTGACCACGAAGGTCTATTCCTGCAAGCAATCGAAGAACGAGCAAGAATATGATAAAGCAATCTAAATATTGCGAATATATATGAAGTATTGATAATGGTGGGGATCCGAAGCGGTCTTGGTCTGGTCGTTGGACACAAACGAAGTACACGAAGTTGCAATGGCTAACTTTTAACTAAAGAAATCCCAAGGAAAAGCTACTAGATGGATCTACTTATATAGGAGCAAGGGGTGGCGGCCAAGGAGGTGGGAGGACGTCCCAAGGCAGCCTAAAACTAAATCTAGGTCGTACAAGGCCAATGGGCCCAAGTGGAGGTGATGTAACACCTTTGGACTTGTAGTTTGACTCGGATTCTGCTGCAGCATCAAATTGTTTCGTCCACAACTCAACGCTCCGGACGAATTTGAAGGTGATTCCAATTGGGTTGGAAAGCGCACGAAATCTAGTTTCCAACAAAAAAAGAATCACCCAATTCGAAGTCCGTATGAAAAACTTGTGTGCGTTTTGAGTCAGGTGTGTCTGTGTAGTCCGAATCTGAATCCAGGACGTGAGAGACTTGGACTCTATCTTCTCTTGGGCCAAAAGTGACGTGAGAGAACTTTTTGGACAGCAAATAAACATCTCTTTCTTCCTTATCTTCATATGTGGATTGTACAAATGTCCCATACATGATGAGGACATCAATACAATTGTTACACCCACAGCCCCTGCTGCTATACATACTGGACCAATTACTAGAGCTCGTGCACGCCAACTAAATTACCAGGTACTTTCGTTTCTTGGTAATGATTCTAATGTTCATGAGAATATGATGCTGCCTAAATTGGATACATTTGTTTTGCTTACAAATGAAGGGCCTAGCTTGGAGAAGGATGAACATTGGAGCAAGAACAAGCATGGAGATGATGGCATGCGCAAGGGGAACAAGAACGGAGTTACAAGTGATGATTTCAGGACTTTGAAGCTACCATAATGGGTGCATGAAGCCTTGGACGAAATATACAAGATGCCACTTCATAAATTTCGTCCCGAGGCTATTTTAGGTGCTGCGTCACCTTATTATTGGGCCAGGCCCATGTAATTTCGAAATACATAAGTATAGGCTATTTTTAGAGTCCGTATGTGTGGGGAAACAAGAGATAGGGTTGATTTCGGACCCCTCCACCAAGGGCCACGAAATTCCCCCCTCTTCCTCCATATATACAGCCCTTAGGGCATCGTTTAGACTTTGGGTTTTGTTTAGACTAAAAGTTCGCCATAGCTGCAACTTCGCGTACTTCGTTTGTGTTCAACGACCAGACAAAGGCGTCACAGAACCCCACCTTGATCAATAAAGCTTTCATCTTATATTCGCAATATCCAAATTGCAATCTTAGTTTCTTGCTTGTTCTTCGGTTGCTCGCAGGAAACAGACCCTCGTGGTCAGGTTGATCGTGCTCCAGCGTGGTCAATAACCTCTCGGAGTTGGTTTAGCGATTGCTAAGGCGCGACGTCCTCGCACGTTCGTAGTCGGATCGTCAAAGTCGACTTCCACCAAAGCGATATCCATCATCTCATCGAAAGACGGGACACCTTTGCCTCTATCAGCTTGTCGATCCTGCACTTCACGTTCAGCTTTACAAGCAAGATGGAATAAACGAGTGATATTAGTATACTCCTTATAGTCTAGAATGGTCTGAATCTCTCTATTTAATCCACCCAGAAAACGTGCAAGTATAGCTTCATTCTCCTCAACAATACCACATCTAATCATGCCAGTTTGTAATTCCTGATAATATTCTTCTACAGAATTTTTTCCTTGTCTTAAGCGCTGTAATTTTTGAAGCAATTCACGTTGATAATATGGTGGAACCCAACGAGTACGCATAGCAGTTTTCAAAGCAGCCCAAGTAGTTGGAATAGGATATAATCTACAATGTTCAGACCACCATACACATGCAAAACTAGTGAAAGCACAAACAGCAGCAGCAACTCGTCTCTCCTCAGGATATTGTAAACATGTAAATCGTTGTTCAGTTTCTAACTCCCAAGTAAGATATATATCAGGAACATATCTACCCTCAAATGGTGGAATATTCAATTTCAGTTTAGGAATATGGACATCATCTCGTACCTGAGGTGGTGGTGCAGGCCTACCATTACGAATATATACCTGAGGTCGACCTGCTGGTGGTGGTACAGGTGGCTGCACGTAGTGCTGATTTTGATCAACCTCATCCTCATAATCTCCCACATAATCATCCTCCTCCGCATCAGCAGCAGGAGCCACAGAAGTATCAACAGCAGCACCAACACTTTGGCCAAACGCAAGAGGAACACGGCTTGCTCGGCGGAGGTTTGTTTCGCGACATGGAGGTAGTCGTCGTTGTTGTTGTTGGAGAGGTGCGTTAGGTGCAGCGGGTGGTGGTGGTGGAAGACACGCGAGCAATTCATTAAACTTGTTATCGAGCTTTGTTTCGAACGTCTTCTCAAGGCCAGTGATCTTCTCCATGGCCTCTTCAAAATTGTTCAGCACATCTTGCACCTGTTCAGTCATCATTTGCTGAAACTTATCATGAAGCTCCTTGTTCGATAAATTCTCCCAGTCAATTTCGTCGGCTTGTGATCCTGGCATGGTTAGCAGCAAAAGAAACACACAAGAATATGATCCTACAGACTACGAACAAGTGGTGGTGGTGGTGATGAGGACATCAATACAATTGTTACACCCACAGCCCCTGCTGCTATACATACTGGACCAATTACTAGAGCTCGTGCACGCCAACTAAATTACCAGGTACTTTCGTTTCTTGGTAATGATTCTAATGTTCATGAGAATATGATGCTGCCTAAATTGGATACATTTGTTTTGCTTACAAATGAAGGGCCTAGCTTGGAGAAGGATGAACATTGGAGCAAGAACAAGCATGGAGATGATGGCATGCGCAAGGGAAACAAGAACGGAGTTACAAGTGATGATTTCAGGACTTTGAAGCCACCATAATGGGTGCATGAAGCCTTGGACGAAATATACAAGATGCCACTTCATAAATTTCGTCCCGAGGCTCTTTTAGGTGCTGCGTCACCTTATTATTGGGCCAGGCCCATGTAATTTCGAAATACATAAGTATAGGCTATTTTTAGAGTCCGTATGTGTGGGGAAACAAGAGATAGGGTTGATTTCGGACTCCTCCACCAAGGGCCACGAAATTCCCCCCTCTTCCTCCATATATACAACCCTTAGGGCATCGTTTAGACTTTGGGTTTTGTTTAGATTAAAAGTTCGCCATAGCTGCAACTTCGCGTACTTCGTTTGTGTTCAACGACCAGACAAAGGGGTCACAGAACCCCACCTTGATCAATAAAGCTTTCATCTTATATTCGCAATATCCAGATTGCAATCTCAGTTTCTTGCTTGTTCTTCGTTTGCTCGCAGGAAACAGACCCTCGTGGTCAGGTTGATCGTGCTCCGGCGTGGTCAATAACCTCTCGGAGTTGGTTTAGCGATTGCTAAGGCGCGACGTCCTCGCACGTTCGTAGTCGGATCGTCAAAGTCGACTTCCACCAAAGCGAAATCCACCATCTCATCGAAAGACGGGACACCTTTGCCTCTATCATTTAAGGTGTTAGAGAAATTAAATGATAATGCATATAAACTTGAGCTGCCTGCAGATTTTGGGGTTAGTCCCACTTTTAACATTGCAGATTTGAAGCCTTATTTGGGTGAGGAAGATGGACTGCCGTCGAGGACGACTTCATTTCCAGAAGGGGAGGATGATGAGGACATCAATACAATTGTTACACCCACAGCCCCTGCTGCTATACATACTGGACCAATTACTAGAGCTCGTGCACGCCAACTAAATTACCAGGTACTTTCGTTTCTTGGTAATGATTCTAATGTTCATGAGAATATGATGCTGCCTAAATTGGATACATTTGTTTTGCTTACAAATGAAGGGCCTAGCTTGGAGAAGGATGAACATTGGAGCAAGAACAAGCATGGAGATGATGGCATGCGCAAGGGGAACAAGAACGGAGTTACAAGTGATGATTTCAGGACTTTGAAGCCACCATAATGGGTGCATGAAGCCTTGGACGAAATATACAAGATGCCACTTCATAAATTTCGTTCCGAGGCTATTTTAGGTGCTGCGTCACCTTATTATTGGGCCAGGCCCATGTAATTTCGAAATACATAAGTATAGGCTATTTTTAGAGTCCGTATGTGTGGGGAAACAAGAGATAGGGTTGATTTCGGACCCCTCCACCAAGGGCCACGAAATTCCCCCCCTCTTCCTCCATATATACAGCCCTTAGGGCATCGTTTAGACTTTGGGTTTTGTTTAGATTAAAAGTTCGCCATAGCTGCAACTTCGCGTACTTCGTTTGTGTTCAACGACCAGACAAAGGCGTCACAGAACCCCACCTTGATCAATAAAGCTTTCATCTTATATTCACAATATCCAGATTGCAATCTCAGTTTCTTGCTTGTTCTTCGTTTGCTCGCAGGAAACAGACCCTCGTGGTCAGGTTGATCGTGCTCCGGCGTGGTCAATAACCCCTCGGAGTTGGTTTAGCGATTGCTAAGGCGCGACGTCCTCGCACGTTCGTAGTCGGATCGTCAAAGTCGACTTCCACCAAAGCGATATCCATCATCTCATCGAAAGACGGGACACCTTTACCTCTATCAATCACTGGCTTTGAGAAGACGTTCGAAACAAAGCTCGATAACAAGTTTAATGAATTGCTTGCGCGTCTTCCACCACCACCACCCGCTGCAGCTAACGCACCTCTCCAACAACAACAACAACGACTACCTCCACGTCGCGAAGCAGACCTCCGCCGAGCAAGCCGTGTTCCTCTTGCGTTTGGCCAAACTGTTGGTGCTGCTGTTGATACTTCTGTGGCTCCTGCTGCTGATGCGGAGGAGGATGATTATGTGGGAGATTATGAGGATGAGGTTGATCAAAATCAACACTACGTGCAGCCACCTGTACCACCACCAGCAGGTCGACCTCAGGTATATATTCGTAATGGTAGGCCTGCACCACCACCTCAGGTACGAGATGATGTCCATATTCCTAAACTGAAATTGAATATTCCACCATTTGAGGGTAGATATGTTCCTGATATATATCTTACTTGGGAGTTAGAAACTGAACAACTATTTACATGTTTACAATATCCTGAGGAGAGACGAGTTGCTGCTGCTGTTTGTGCTTTCACTAGTTTTGCATGTGTATGGTGGTCTGAACATTGTAGATTATATCCTATTCCAACTACTTGGGCTGCTTTGAAAACTGCTATGCGTACGCGTTGGGTTCCACCATATTATCAACGTGAATTGCTTCAAAAATTGCAGCGTTTAAGACAAGGGAAAAATTCTGTAGAAGAATATTATCAGGAATTACAAACTGGCATGATTAGATGTGGTATTGTTGAGGAGAATGAAGCTATGCTTGCACGTTTTCTGGGTGGATTAAATAGAGAGATTCAGACCATTCTAGACTATAAGGAGTATACTAATATCACTCGTTTATTCCATCTTGCTTGTAAAGCTGAACGTGAAGTGCAGGATCGACAAGCATTGGGGCGAACTAACTTTTCTGCAGGCCGACCTTCATCATGGACACCGCGTGCATCTTCTACTTCAACTGCACCAGCACCTCAATTAGGTGCCTCCTCCAGTCGTGATACAAGAAAACAGGCACAACCACCATTATCTGCCAAGAGCGCACCTGCTGGGCCTGCACGGAGTTCTTCTTCTTCCATGGCATCAACAGGGCACACAAGTGATATTATTTGTCGTCGTTGTAAGGGAGAAGGTCATTATGCGAGAGAATGCAAATCTCCGCGTGTGATGATTGCTACCGCGGATGGTGGATATGAGTCCGCTAGTGACTATGATGAGGAGACTTTGGCTCTTATTACACGTGAAGAACATGGTGGAGATGATTCTGATCATGAGACGCAATACATGGCTCCTGAAGACGCTGACAGTGATGAGGACATCAATACAATTGTTACACCCACAGCCCCTGCTGCTATACATACTGGACCAATTACTAGAGCTCGTGCACGCCAACTAAATTACCAGGTACTTTCGTTTCTTGGTAATGATTCTAATGTTCATGAGAATATGATGCTGCCTAAATTGGATACATTTGTTTTGCTTACAAATGAAGGGCCTAGCTTGGAGAAGGATGAACATTGGAGCAAGAACAAGCATGGAGATGATGGCATGCGCAAGGGAAACAGGAACGGAGTTACAAGTGATGATTTCAGGACTTTGAAGCCACCATAATGGGTGCATGAAGCCTTGGACGAAATATACAAGATGCCACTTCATAAATTTCGTCCCGAGGCTATTTTAGGTGCTGCGTCACCTTATTATTGGGCCAGGCCCATGTAATTTCGAAATACATAAGTATAGGCTATTTTTAGAGTCCGTATGTGTGGGGAAACAAGAGATAGGGTTGATTTCGGACTCCTCCACCAAGGGCCACGAAATTCCCCCCTCTTCCTCCATATATACAGCCCTTAGGGCATCGTTTAGACTTTGGGTTTTGTTTAGATTAAAAGTTCGCCATAGCTGCAACTTCGCGTACTTCGTTTGTGTTCAACGACCAGACAAAGGCGTCACAGAACCCCACCTTGATCAATAAAGCTTTCATCTTATATTCGCAATATCCAGATTGCAATCTTAGTTTCTTGCTTGTTCTTCGTTTGCTCGCAGGAAACAGACCCTCGTGGTCAGGTTGATCGTGCTCCGGCGTGGTCAATAACCTCTCGGAGTTGGTTTAGCGATTGCTAAGGCGCGACGTCCTCGCACGTTCGTAGTCGGATCGTCAAAGTCGACTTCCACCAAAGCGAAATCCACCATCTCATCCAAAGACGGGACACCTTTGCCTCTATCAAGTGGTATCAGATTTCCAGGTTGCTCGGTGAGATTTTACAGTTTTTTAGTAGTTTAGATCGAGTCTGTTCTTCATACCTATAGTCCACGAAAAAGCTAAGAAAAAAATTAGGGTTAGTTCATCATATCCGAACCAATCTGAGCCTTGCATAATCTTTTTAGGGTTTTGCTTTGTTGAATTTGCGGTTGCATCGTCGTGTCTAGTTGCTGGTCTTAGAGTCTAGTCTTTTAGAGTTTCGAGTTCTCGTCATAAGTGGTCACGCCGCCGCCGCACCATCATCATCGCCCCTGCCATCTACCACCACCGCACCGAATCTGTATCCATATACCACCACCAATCCGTGTCCATATACCACCACCGATCCATATCCATATACTACCACCGCTACCACCACCGCTGCCATATACCACCACCATATATCCACCACCAATCCGAGTTCTTTGCTTATTAGGTTTGTGATGAGGACATCAATACAATTGTTACACCCACAGCCCCTGCTGCTATACATACTGGACCAATTACTAGAGCTCGTGCACGCCAACTAAATTACCAGGTACTTTCGTTTCTTGGTAATGATTCTAATGTTCATGAGAATATGATGCTGCCTAAATTGGATACATTTGTTTTGCTTACAAATGAAGGGCATAGCTTGGAGAAGGATGAACATTGGAGCAAGAACAAGCATGGAGATGATGGCATGCGCAAGGGGAACAAGAACGGAGTTACAAGTGATGATTTCAGGACTTTGAAGCCACCATAATGGGTGCATGAAGCCTTGGACGAAATATACAAGATGCCACTTCATAAATTTCGTCCCGAGGCTATTTTAGGTGCTGCGTCACCTTATTATTGGGCCAGGCCCATGTAATTTCGAAATACATAAGTATAGGCTATTTTTAGAGTCCGTATGTATGGGGAAACAAGAGATAGGGTTGATTTCGGACCCCTCCACCAAGGGCCACGAAATTCCCCCCTCTTCCTCCATATATACAGCCCTTAGGGCATCGTTTAGACTTTGGGTTTTGTTTAGATTAAAAGTTCGCCATAGCTGCAACTTCGCGTACTTCGTTTGTGTTCAACGACCAGACAAAGGCGTCACAGAACCCCACCTTGATCAATAAAGCTTTCATCTTATATTCGCAATATCCAGATTGCAATCTTAGTTTCTTGCTTGTTCTTCGTTTGCTCGCAGGAAACAGACCCTCGGAGTTGGTTTAGCGATTGCTAAGGCGCGACGTCCTCGCACGTTCGTAGTCGGATCGTCAAAGTCGACTTCCACCAAAGCGAAATCCACCATCTCATCGAAAGACGGGACACCTCCGCCTCTATCAATACACCTGCAATTAGACAAAACACAAAAGTGTGTGAAGTATTTTTGTTCTGGATAACATAAATAGATTATTGAATAGTTTGCACTAGAAATCACCTGACAAATATGCATATATGCAATATTTTTGGTCATATCCAAGGTAGTCATGTCCTCATCATCCTCCCCTTCTTGAAAATAAAGCCGTCCTCGGCGTTGCTTAATCTGAAATGTGGCTAACAAAAGAGACAAGGTGTACATGTTGTATATGTATATGTCATCCATTTTTACTTCCCTTGATTTTTGCATATATGACACATGAATAGATGAGTAACTTGCATAGTTCATAAAATCTAAAGCCAAAAAATTAGCACAAGAAGTAGAAGGCATGAAAATATTGTAACTCAGTTTGCACATATAAGTGAAGCTCTTATTCATTTCAAAAGATTGACAATGTTCATCATTAAACCATCCCAACATAGGTGAATAAACCTTACTTGCATCAAATTTACATGCTACAACATGCTTAAATAAGCAAACATGCAATAAGTCATTCAACACAGAATCATCACCAAGATTAGAGGTCATATCAAAATGATTAAACATTGGTTCTTTTGCATCAATAGTTAATTCAATGGGTGCACTCAAAATTGTTGGTATTTCAGTTGTTTGATCACATGGCAAAGTCAAATTATCAACGTAGTCCTCTAAAATAGGTGGTGTGATCAAAGTAGTGGGTAGCTCATCAGATGGTGCATTCAAATTGACAAGGCATTCATCATTCTCATGTAGAGATGGAAGATCAGTACCTTTGTCATTACCTCTTATGATCAACTCAGATGATGTAGCCACTCTCGGGGGCGATGTGTCACATGGTGGAGATGATGTAGTCCTGACAACAACGGATGTGGTTGTCATAGTATGCCTAGTGATAGAGGCAAAGGTGTCCCGTCTTTAGATGAGATGGTGGATTTCGCTTTGGTGGAAGTCGACTTTGACGATCCGACTACGAACGTGCGAGGACGCGCGCCTTAGCAATCGCTAAACCAACTCCGAGAGGTTATTGACCACGCCGGAGCACGATCAACCTGACCACGAGGGTCTGTTTCCTGCGAGCAAACGAAGAACAAGCAAGAAACTGAGATTGCAATCTGGATATTGCGAATATAAGATGAAAGCTTTATTGATCAAGGTGGGGTTCTGTGACGCCTTTGTCTGGTCGTTGAACACAAACGAAGTACGCGAAGTTGCAGCTATGGCGAACTTTTAATCTAAACAAAACCCCAAAGTCTAAACGATGCCCTAAGGGCTGTATATATGGAGGAAGAGGGGGGGGGATTTCGTGGCCCTTGGTGGAGGGGTCCGAAATCAACCCTATCTCTTGTTTCCCCACACATACGGACTCTAAAAATAGCCTATACTTATGTATTTCGAAATTACATGGGTCTGGCCCAATAATAAGGTGACGCAGCACCTAAAATAGCCTCGGGACGAAATTTATGAAGTGGCATCTTGTATATTTCGTCCAAGGCTTCATGCACACATTATGGTGGCTTCAAAGTCCTGAAATCATCACTTGTAACTCCGTTCTTGTTCTTGCTCCAATGTTCATCCTTCTCCAAGCTAGGCCCTTCATTTGTAAGCAAAACAAATGTATCCAATTTAGGCAGCATCATATTCTCATGAACATTAGAATCAGTACCAAGAAACGAAAGTACCTGGTAATTTAGTTGGCGTGCACGAGCTCTAGTAATTGGTCCAGTATGTATAGCAGCAGGGGCTGTGGGTGTAACAATTGTATTGATGTCCTCATCATCCTCCCCTTCTTGAAATGAAGTCGTCCTCGACGGAAGTTCAACTTCCTCACCCACATAATGCTTCAAATCTGCAATGTTAAAAGTGGGACTAACCCCAAAATCTGCAGGCATGTGACGCCCGGGTATTTAGCTACAGTAATCCCCCGTTAATGATGCCACGTCACCGCAGTTATTGTTGATAATCCCGCGTTAGTTCAAAAACCAATTCAAATTCAAAATTTAATAAAAGGCAAACATCAAGATTTTCGAACTTTAAAACTAAAATGTTCGGGTTGTGCCCAACGGTGCAGAAGTAACTACGGTGGAGGAACCACACTTTCATAAAATGTTTAAATACTATAAGTGGATAAAACAGCAGCAAAACAATTAATAAAATGCCTTTGGTAATTTTATAAAATATTAAACTAATTTATTCTGGAGTAAAACTTTTTGTGGCAGTGCCATTCAATGCAATTTGAGTTATGAGGCAAGATACACTTTTTACAAAAATCAATTGATGGCTCTACTTAATGCGAATCAATATATATAAAAAAAAGAAAAACTAAAAGAAAAATAGAAAACAAAACAAACAAAAGATAAATAAAACATGGGGGAAAACCCCCGTGGCCCAACTGGGCCTTGGCCCAGCCGGCCGACCCGTCTACCGCCGTGGCCTACTTACCCCACTACCCCAAACCCTAACCCCACTTGCCCCCCACGATCCCCTTCTCCTCCCCCATCGAGATGGATCGGGATCGGCCCTGATCCCGTCGCCCCCGACGCCCTGCGGCTACCCGTCGCCGTCCACCATCGCCCGAGGTCTCCGCCGGCGTCGCCTCCTCGCCCACTCTCTCGGCGCCTACCTCACCGGAACCACGCCACCGGCCTCCTCGAGCTCCTCCTCGACCCGATGCCGTCGCCCGTCGTCGCCACCACAACGTCGCCGGCCTGCCTCCTCCTCCTCCCCGGCGGCTGCGTCGCGCCGCCTTCGTCCTCGTCATCGATCATCGCGACCCCGAGCTCCGGCGCCTCCCCGAGCTCATTTTTAGCACAACTACAGGGCCCCGTGAGCACGTTTTCCCCATTCCCCCTCTGTTCCGTCGCCGTTTCGCCGTGGCTGCGTGCTCGCCGTGTCCGCGCGCGCCCCTGCTAGCCGGCCCTGACCGCGTCCACCCCTCCCGGCTGCTTGCCGCCTTGGGACTCCGTCCCTCGCCCGGTCCGACGCCCCGCCTCGCCCAGCCTACCTCACCTCGCCGTGCCTGTGGCCGGCGGCTTCCCCTTCGATCTGGGCGTACGCCCGCTCGGGCTGGGCGCCAACGCCCGTGCGCTCTGCCCGCATCCCGCTCCGGCCATGGACACGCCGTGGCCACCGGCCTCTTCTTCCTTCGCCTGGCGCCGTCCACCGCTGGCCCGCGCCCTACCTCGCCCTCCCACGCGCGCCATGGAATGCCCCTGTCGCTGGAGCCGCAGCCTCCATCGACCGCCGCCACCACTCTCCGGCGGCGCCGCCCTTCGCCGGCGCCGTTCGCTGCCGGCTCCCCCTCGCTCCACCTACCGCAGCCGACGCCACAATGGCCGCGCCCGCTGGAGCCCCGTTCCAGCCTCGCCCGCGCCCGTTAAGCCCCCAGGGGCCTATGACAAGGGGGCCCCATCCCCAGAACTTTATTAAAAAAAAGAGGAATTAAAAATAAATAAATAAATAAATAATAATTACATTAATTAATTAATCAATAAGCGAATTAATTAAGTTAATTAATCTTGTTTAATTAATCTAATTAACTAGTTAGTTTAATTAAATAGTACTTAGTTTAACTAAGACCTAATTAACCTAAACAGAGTATGACAGGTGGGTCCCACTGGACCCACATGTCAGTTTGACCCAGTCAACTCTGTTGACTGCTGATGTCAGCATGACATCATGCTGATGTCATTAATCTGTTTTCCGAATTAATTAAATAATTAAATAAATTCTAGAAATTAATAAAATCTTTAGAAAATCATATCTTTTAATCCGTAACTCGGATTAAAATATTTTCAACATGAAAGTTGCTCAGAACGACGAGACGATTCCGGATACGCAGTCCGCTCGTCCGCCACACACCCCTAACCTATCGAACTCGCAACTTTTCCCCTCCGGTTCATCTGTCCGAAAACGCGAAACACCGGGAATACTTTTCCGGATGTTTTCCCCCCTTCACCGGTATCACCTACTACCGCGTTAGGGCACACCGAACACCGCGTATTGCCTTGTTATATTTTGTGATGCTTTGTTTGCTCTGTATTCATTATTTCTTCCCCCTCTTCTCTCCGGTAGACTACGAGACCGACGCTGCTGCTGACCAGTTCGACTATGGAGTTGACGACCCCTCCTTCTTGCCAGAGCAACCAGGCAAGCCCCCCCCCTTTGATCACCAGATATCGCCTATTCTACTCTATACTGCTTGCATTAGAGTAGTGTAGCATGTTACTGCTTTCGTTAATCCTATTCTGATCCATAGCCTGACATTGTCGCTACATCTGTTGATACCTTACCTGCAATCCTATATGCTTAGTATAGGATGCTAGTTTATCATCATTGGCCCTACATTCTTGTCAGTCTGCCTTGCTATACTATCGGGCCGTGATCACTTGGGAGGTGATCACGGGTATATACTATACATACATACATACTATACAGATGGTGACTAAAGTCGGGTCAGCTCATTGAGTACCCGCAAGTGATTCTGACGAGGGGGCTGAAAGGACAGGTGGCTCCATCCCGGTAGAGGTGGGCCTGGGTTCCCGACGGCCCTCGACTGTTACTTTGTGGCGGAGCGACAGGGCAGGTTGAGACCACCTAGGAGACAGGTGGGCCTGGTCCTGTTCGGCGTTCGCGGATACTTAACACGCTTAACGAGATCTTGGTATTTGATCTGAGTCTGGCTACGAGCCTATACGCACTAACCATCTACGTGGGAGTAGTTATGGGTATCCCGACGTCGTGGTATCAGCCGAAGCACTTCAGACGTCAGCGACGGAGCGGCGCGCGCCGAATTAGACTGGAACGCCACTAGGCTAGGTCTGCTTTCGGCCGCGTACGCAACGTGCAGGTGTGCTATGGGCGATGGGCCCAGACCCCTGTGCGCTTAGGTTTAGACCGGCGTGCTGGCCTCTCTGTTTTGCCTAGGTGGGGCTGCGACGTGTTGATCTTCCGAGGCCGGGCATGACCCAGGAAAGTGTGTCCGGCCAAATGGGATCGAGCGTGTTGGGCTATGTGGTGCACCCCTGCAGGGAAGTTTAATCTATTCGAATAGCCGTGATCTTCGGTAACAGGACGACTTGGAGTTGTACCTTGACCTTATGACAACTAGAACCGGATACTTAATAAAACACACCCTTCCAAGTTCCACAGACAACCCGGTGATCGCTTTTCCGCAGGGCGACGAGGAGAGGATTGCCGGGTAGGATTATGCTATGCGATGCTACTGGAGATGCTACTTGGAGATGCTATTTGGAGGACTTCAATCTACTCTCTCCTACATGCTGCAAGACGGAGGCTGCCAGAAGCGTAGTCTTCGATAGGACTAGCTATCCCCCTCTTATTCTGGCATTCTGCAGTTCAGTCCACCGATATGGCCTCCTTACACATATACCCATGCATATGTAGTGTAGTTCCTTGCTTGCGAGTACTTTGGATGAGTACTCACGGTTGCTTTCTCCCCCTTTTTCCCCCTTTCCTTTCTTTCTGGTTGTCGCAACCAGATGCGGGAGTCCAGGAGCCAGACGCCACCGTCGACGACGACCCCTACTACACCGGAGGTGCCTACTACTATGTGCAGCCCGCTGACGACGACCAGGAGTAGTTAGGAGGATCCCAGGCAGGAGGCCTGCGCCTCTTTCGATCTGTATCCCAGTTTGTGCTAGCCATCTTATGGCAACTTGTTTAACTTATGTCTGTACTCAGATATTGTTGCTTCCGCTGACTCGTCTATGATCGAGCACTTGTATTCGAGCCCTCGAGGCCCCTGGCTTGTATTATGATGCTTGTATGACTTATTTATGTTTTAGAGTTGTGCTGTGATATCTTCCCGTGAGTCCCTGATCTTGATCGTACACATTTGCGTGCATGATTAGTGTACGATTAAATCGGGGGCGTCACAAGTTGGTATCAGAGCCGACTGCCTGTAGGAATCCCCTTTCCAACTCCTTGGCCGAAGTCGAGTCCAGTCGTTGAAAAACTTTTACTAACATGGCTGTGTGGCCCATGGGCCCACGTCGCCATTGGGTGGTACTAGGATCTTTTACTCCTCGACCTTTACTCTGGGACGCTGATCTCTCCTCTATTCGGGTTAAATGAAGTTTACTAAATCTAACAATAGGATCTCGTTATCACTTTCACCCGGAGAGCCCCTTGTTACTGATGATCGTCTGCTGCACCAGAAGACCCTGAAGATACTCTCCGCTGTTAACCCGAGAACTTGTGTTCATCGCGTTTGCAATTCCCCTTCCACCGCAAACCCTTATGGATAACTACTTGCAGTTGTTATTCTTACATTCATCCCCAGTTGGTCTTGTTATTACAAGATAACCTGAAAACTCGTCGTTGTTTCGATAATCCTTTGAGCTTACTGCCTTGCTGTTCTTTGTCACCTGAATACCCCTACGGTTAATTATTGCAATTATCGAGTATCCGCTCATCCCCAGTTGTTCATGAGTTTCACAAAAGTCTTCGAAATATTATTCGATCTTCTGAAAATCCTCTGGAGCCTTTGGCTCTTGAAATTCTTGCTTGCTCGCATTATGGTTAATCCCATAAGTCTCGTAGTCTTAATGACATTCCTTGTCATTATCATTTTGAGTCTGTTGACTCAATATGTTTGCGAATGCACGCAATCATCATTGATCCTTATAAATTACTTCTCCGGCTAAGCTGCCATTCTTTTAACTGGAATTGGTTCTCGACCAATCGAATTGTCTTTGATTGTACCCTAAGGCTATTCAACTTATCCACCCCTAATCAGAGCATTGCTTCTGATCCCTTGATTTGGGAATCATAATTCCTTTGCATTTGAAAATTGAGTTAGTCAGTTGTTTCTATAATCCGGTGCACTTGCATTCCTTCTTCCTTTGATAGAGTATCGATACCCACACCAGCTCCGTTGTGGACCATCGGTTCCTTTGTTGGATTTTATGTCCTTCATAATTAATCACCTCGTGAGCTCTTTCCCCTGATACATAATGCCTTTGGTACATTGTATCCTCTGCTTGACCAACAATGCTCTACTTTCGAGCTTGTATTAATTACCCCGAAGTTTGTGGTATATGTTCGTAAGATGCCCGGATGGGTTGAACCTATGCCTTCCTTAATATGTGTGAACTCGGAAGATTTCACGAGTCATACTCATCTGGTATTTCACCAGGTAAAATTTCAACGCTATAACTTCATCGAAAGCGAGAAGTGAATGAAAGGGTATGCATTGGAGAAGTGGGAGTCGACCTTGAACTTTGTGTTCATGCCCATGGACGCGATGTATATCCTATCCTGGAAGCTTCTTGTAATAATAGCTACTTCCTTGATATAATATCCTTTGGTTTCGTTGAATTGATCCTTTGCAATCATGGTCCCGACCATATGTTCTTCCTTGATCCAATTCCCGGGCAAGTTTAAGCACTTGTCTTCTGTGGATCAATACCCCAGTCCAACCCTTACTTTGATCTACCGTCGAGTATTACCCCCCTGGTATCTCGAGATTATCACAAAACTTCATAACTTCTTATGAGTTCTCCATCGAGTGCTACCTTCCCACTGATTCCAATTTTTCACGGGCTCTGAGTTATTAAGCACTCATAGACACCGGTAACTGAACCGAGTCCGCACTACGATTCAACAACTCTTTAGTAAGCTTCTATAAGTACGAGTTTGTACCCGATCACGCCATTCCTAGCCTGTTTGGCTATATCATTGTCGTGATGATTTTAATTGTGCTACCCGGTCCTTCTTCTCGGAGCACAATTTTCGACGATGAACTAACCTTACGTCGATCCTCATCGTCATACCATTTCGCCTTGAACAACAAGCTTGGTTTCGAGTTGTGTCGTACCCTTGGTTCCAATAACCTTTCACTTCATCATTACTTTGACTTGATGTCGTCGCCGATCGATTACATCTTCATGAACTCTCGCGACAAAGGTATCGTGATCATCAACATTCTGAGCTCATCCAGGATATCAATTGAATTCATGATGAGAAATACCATCCTTGCCCTCGATGAATTGTATTATCATCGACCACTTTATTGCCTTCCCACCAACACAAGCTTGTTCATGCTTGGTGTTATACCTTGAGTTCCTTGCTATCCAGCAATTGTTCTTCTTTACCTTGGAGTATTACCATCCTTTATGTCAAGAATGTTCTGAGAATTGTTCCACCTCTTGAGAATTCTTGACATAGAAATACTTCTCACCATCACCATTCTCTCTTGGTCCCCGTGTTAATTCCAACAAGTGAAGGGTGTTGTTTGGGTTCTTTCCTTCTAGCAACCCTATTTTTTTTAGTTAATGGTCGAAAGTTCATTCTTAGGCTATTGATTATTGAATCACCATTCTGACATTGGTCGTGCAACCCAACCCACATTTCGGGCGCACCTTTCAACCAATGTTAATTGCGTATGTTTACCTCGAGCATACTTCCTTATATCATTTGATCTGACAAATGTTATCTCCTTGTTCACTTAATTGTGGAAATCCATCTTTTGGGAATCTCGGTGAATTGCCGTTGAGTTCACCAGACACCTCCTTGTCCTCTCCTTGGTTTAATGATGAACTATTGCTTCAGAAACCCGCTTCCATAGTTCATTTCTTGAGGATCTTGCAATGTCATTTCGACTATTTGTGTTGCACCTTTTTCCTCTCGGACCCCCTGAGTCTGAGGTTTCATGGCACCAATTGGATATGAATCTCGGTCAGATATGATGGTTGGGACAACTTTCCAAGAGTTATGATGTTGATCCTTTGATGACCCAGTAACATGATGTCATGCCTAGCACCCCCCCCCCTCCGGCTGGAGGACCTATCATTATAGATTCCTTTTCAGCAAGGTTATCCATTCATCCATGAGGAAATTGTAAGACTTATTCTACAAGTTATTCCTGATGGATCCTTCGTGCTTCCAAAGTCTGATCTTCACCTGATGACCATGTCAATGCTATCTCGAAGCATGTCTATGGTACTCCGATTTTCAACAAGACCATTTGAAGCCCAATGCTAAATGTTTCTTGCTCAATTACCCAAACACCTTTGTATGGGCAATGTCATGAAAATTCTCTCCCCTACCTAAAGAGTTTTCTACATTATATCCTGACATGGATATCATGCTCTGCTTGTCCTTGGGAAGGATATACCCTTGAAATATGTGTTTAAACATAATTTCCTTTCCATTGTTCTGTTTAATTTGATAATCATATTTTCCTTTCCATTGTTGGTTTAACCTTTCTTGTGATCTATATGATCTAAGAGTAATATTCTCCTGCTTATGTAAACACCTCGGTGTACCATTCTGTCAGCAAGACCCTGTTACTATTGTTGAAAACTTTTCGGTAATCGCCGATGGACGAGAACTCTACCTATTGGACCGCCTCGTTCAACGAGCAGGAAAATGGTTCTCTTCGTCCCTCGCCCTTGGTACCGATGTTGTTGCCGACCTAACCTACAGACTATCCTCTGACATGCCTTGCTTTCATGATCGTGCAATACGTCACCGCCCTTCCTACTTTTAACCCACATGGTGGGCCCATAACCCACAGTTCCACAGGATCGAAACCTGACTCTCCTGTACACCCTGTTGTCAGCGTTATTCCTCGTGCTTGACTTTGTATGTAATTCACGGGCCACTTGCCTGTTGATCTATTCTGGTATCGGACACAATACTTATTCCTGTTGCTCTGAACCCCTTTCGTACTCTGCTTCAGGCAGTGAACGATTGCCTATCCGCTTGAAACCTCTTATTACACCGTCTTACTTTGCTCTCGATGTGTGTCATTTGTTCAACTCGAGAGTTACTCATATGTTTATTCCCGGGATACCCCAGATAAATTTCCCTTATAACATCCTATCATTGTAGAGCTGCCCCCTACCTATTTGTAAGTACGATGGAGCTCCCCGAAGAAAGAACGACAACTTCATCATGATGCTTTGGGATAAAGAATTGAAGGCATCAATGAAAGGGATTAACTTCTTCAAGAAGATCCCTTAGAATAACCAGAACCCCCCCTTACTCCCCTCTTAAATCTCGGGACGAGATTTCTTGTAGTGGAGGAGAGTTGTGACGCCCGGGTATTTAGCTACAGTAATCCCCCGTTAATGATGCCACGTCACCGCAGTTATTGTTGATAATCCCGCGTTAGTTCAAAAACCAATTCAAATTCAAAATTTAATAAAAGGCAAACATCAAGATTTTCGAACTTTAAAACTAAAATGTTCGGGTTGTGCCCAACGGTGCAGAAGTAACTACGGTGGAGGAACCACACTTTCATAAAATGTTTAAATACTATAAGTGGATAAAACAGCAGCAAAACAATTAATAAAATGCCTTTGGTAATTTTATAAAATATTAAACTAATTTATTCTGGAGTAAAACTTTTTGTGGCAGTGCCATTCAATGCAATTTGAGTTATGAGGCAAGTTACACTTTTTACAAAAATCAATTGATGGCTCTTCTTAATGCGAATCAATATATATATAAAAAAAGAAAAACTAAAAGAAAAATAGAAAACAAAACAAACAAAAGATAAATAAAACATGGGGGAAAACCCCCGTGGCCCAACTGGGCCTTGGCCCAGCCGGCCGACCCGTCTACCCCCGTGGCCTACTTACCCCACTACCCCAAACCCTAACCCCACTTGCCCCCCACGATCCCCTTCTCCTCCCCCATCGAGATGGATCGGGATCGGCCCTGATCCCGTCGCCCCCGACGCCCTGCGGCTACCCGTCGCCGTCCACCATCGCCCGAGGTCTCCGCCGGCGTCGCCTCCTCGCCCACTCTCTCGGCGCCTACCTCACCGGAACCACGCCACCGGCCTCCTCGAGCTCCTCCTCGACCCGATGCCGTCACCCGTCGTCGCCACCACAACGTCGCCGGCCTGCCTCCTCCTCCTCCCCGGCGGCTGCGTCGCGCCGCCTTCGTCCTCGTCATCAATCATCGCGACCCCGAGCTCCAGCGCCTCCCCGAGCTCATTTTTAGCACAACTACAGGGCCCCGTGAGCACGTTTTCCCCATTCCCCCTCTGTTCCGTCGCTGTTTCGCCGTGGCTGCGTGCTCGCCGTGTCCGCGCGCGCCCCTGCTAGCCGGCCCTGACCGCGTCCACCCCTCCCGGCTGCTTGCCGCCTTGGGACTCTGTCCCTCGCCCGGTCCGACGCCCCGCCTCGCCCAGCCTACCTCACCTCGCCGTGCCTGTGGCCGGCGGCTTCCCCTTCGATCTGGGCGTACGCCCGCTCGGGCTGGGCGCCAACGCCCGTGCGCTCTGCCCGCATCCCGCTCCGGCCATGGACACGCCGTGGCCACCGGCCTCTTCTTCCTTCGCCTGGCGCCGTCCACCGCTGGCCCGCGCCCTACCTCGCCCTCCCACGCGCGCCATGGAATGCCCCTGTCGCTGGAGCCGCAGCCTCCATCGACCGCCGCCACCACTCTCCGGCGGCGCCGCCCTTCACCGGCGCCGTTCGCTGCCGGCTCCCCCTCGCTCCACCTACCGCAGCCGACGCCACAATGGCCGCGCCCGCTGGAGCCCCGTTCCAGCCTCGCCCGCGCCCGTTAAGCCCCCAGGGGCCTATGACAAGGGGGCCCCATCCCCAGAACTTTATTAAAAAAAAGAGGAATTAAAAATAAATAAATAAATAAATAATAATTACATTAATTAATTAATCAATAAGCGAATTAATTAAGTTAATTAATCTTGTTTAATTAATCTAATTAACTAGTTAGTTTAATTAAATAGTACTTAGTTTAACTAAGACCTAATTAACCTAAACAGAGTATGACAGGTGGGTCCCACTGGACCCACATGTCAGTTTGACCCAGTCAACTCTGTTGACTGCTGATGTCAGCATGACATCATGCTGATGTCATTAATCTGTTTTCCGAATTAATTAAATAATTAAATAAATTCTAGAAATTAATAAAATCTTTAGAAAATCATATCTTTTAATCCGTAACTCGGATTAAAATATTTTCAACATGAAAGTTGCTCAGAACGACGAGACGATTCCGGATACGCAGTCCGCTCGTCCGCCACACACCCCTAACCTATCGAACTCGCAACTTTTCCCCTCCGGTTCATCTGTCCGAAAACGCGAAACACCGGGAATACTTTTCCGGATGTTTTCCCCCCTTCACCGGTATCACCTACTACCGCGTTAGGGCACACCGAACACCGCGTATTGCCTTGTTATATTTTGTGATGCTTTGTTTGCTCTGTATTCATTATTTCTTCCCCCTCTTCTCTCCGGTAGACTACGAGACCGACGCTGCTGCTGACCAGTTCGACTATGGAGTTGACGACCCCTCCTTCTTGCCAGAGCAACCAGGCAAGCCCCCCCCCTTTGATCACCAGATATCGCCTATTCTACTCTATACTGCTTGCATTAGAGTAGTGTAGCATGTTACTGCTTTCGTTAATCCTATTCTGATCCATAGCCTGACATTGTCGCTACATCTGTTGATACCTTACCTGCAATCCTATATGCTTAGTATAGGATGCTAGTTTATCATCATTGGCCCTACATTCTTGTCAGTCTGCCTTGCTATACTATCGGGCCGTGATCACTTGGGAGGTGATCACGGGTATATACTATACATACATACATACTATACAGATGGTGACTAAAGTCGGGTCAGCTCATTGAGTACCCGCAAGTGATTCTGACGAGGGGGCTGAAAGGACAGGTGGCTCCATCCCGGTAGAGGTGGGCCTGGGTTCCCGACGGCCCTCGACTGTTACTTTGTGGCGGAGCGACAGGGCAGGTTGAGACCACCTAGGAGACAGGTGGGCCTGGTCCTGTTCGGCGTTCGCGGATACTTAACACGCTTAACGAGATCTTGGTATTTGATCTGAGTCTGGCTACGAGCCTATACGCACTAACCATCTACGTGGGAGTAGTTATGGGTATCCCGACGTCGTGGTATCAGCCGAAGCACTTCAGACGTCAGCGACGGAGCGGCGCGCGCCGAATTAGACTGGAACGCCACTAGGCTAGGTCTGCTTTCGGCCGCGTACGCAACGTGCAGGTGTGCTATGGGCGATGGGCCCAGACCCCTGTGCGCTTAGGTTTAGACCGGCGTGCTGGCCTCTCTGTTTTGCCTAGGTGGGGCTGCGACGTGTTGATCTTCCGAGGCCGGGCATGACCCAGGAAAGTGTGTCCGGCCAAATGGGATCGAGCGTGTTGGGCTATGTGGTGCACCCCTGCAGGGAAGTTTAATCTATTCGAATAGCCGTGATCTTCGGTAACAGGACGACTTGGAGTTGTACCTTGACCTTATGACAACTAGAACCGGATACTTAATAAAACACACCCTTCCAAGTTCCACAGACAACCCGGTGATCGCTTTTCCGCAGGGCGACGAGGAGAGGATTGCCGGGTAGGATTATGCTATGCGATGCTACTGGAGATGCTACTTGGAGATGCTATTTGGAGGACTTCAATCTACTCTCTCCTACATGCTGCAAGACGGAGGCTGCCAGAAGCGTAGTCTTCGATAGGACTAGCTATCCCCCTCTTATTCTGGCATTCTGCAGTTCAGTCCACCGATATGGCCTCCTTACACATATACCCATGCATATGTAGTGTAGTTCCTTGCTTGCGAGTACTTTGGATGAGTACTCACGGTTGCTTTCTCCCCCTTTTTCCCCCTTTCCTTTCTTTCTGGTTGTCGCAACCAGATGCGGGAGTCCAGGAGCCAGACGCCACCGTCGACGACGACCCCTACTACACCGGAGGTGCCTACTACTATGTGCAGCCCGCTGACGACGACCAGGAGTAGTTAGGAGGATCCCAGGCAGGAGGCCTGCACCTCTTTCGATCTGTATCCCAGTTTGTGCTAGCCATCTTATGGCAACTTGTTTAACTTATGTCTGTACTCAGATATTGTTGCTTCCGCTGACTCGTCTATGATCGAGCACTTGTATTCGAGCCCTCGAGGCCCCTGGCTTGTATTATGATGCTTGTATGACTTATTTATGTTTTAGAGTTGTGCTGTGATATCTTCCCGTGAGTCCCTGATCTTGATCGTACACATTTGCATGCATGATTAGTGTACGATTAAATCGGGGGCGTCACAAGGCAACTCAAGTTTATATGCATTATCATTTATTTTCTCTAACACCTTAAAGGGACCATCAGCACGTGGCATTAGCTTTGATTTGCGCAAATCAGGAAATCTATCCTTACGCAAATGTAACCAAACAAGATCTCCAGGTGCAAACACAACATGTTTTCTACCCTTATCTCCAGCAAGTTTATATTTAGCATTCATACGCTCAATGTTTTCCTTAGTTAACTCATGCATTTTTAAAATCAATTCAGCACGTTGTTTAGCATCAAAATTAACCTTCTCCGAAGATGGAAGAGGCAACAAATCAATAGGTGCACGAGGTAGGAAACCATACACAACTTCAAAAGGGCACATCTTAGTAGTAGAATGCAATGAACGATTATAAGCAAATTCAATATGAGGCAAGCATTCCTCCCACATTTTCTTATTATTCTTCAAAACAGCCCTAAGCATAGTAGACAACGTTCTATTGACTACTTCAGTTTGTCCATCAGTTTGGGGGTGACAACTAGTACTAAAAAGCAGTTTAGTCCCCAACTTAGCCCATAAACATCTCCAAAAGTGGCTAAGAAATTTAGTATCACGATCTGAAACAATAGTATTTGGCACACCATGCAAGCGAATAATTTCACGAAAGAACAAATCAGCAACATTAACAGCATCATCGCTTTTATGACATGGTATAAAGTGTGCCATTTTCGAGAATCTATCCACGACAACAAATATGCTATCCCTCCCCTTCTTTGTTCGAGGTAAACCTAAAACAAAGTCCATAGATATATCCTCCCAAGGAACACTAGGTACAGGCAAAGGCATATATAAACCATGAGGATTGAGTCGTGACTTAGCTTTTGACATGTAGTGCAGCGAGCAATAAAACGCTCAACATCCCGTCTCATCTTTGGCCAAAAGAAATGTGTAGCAAGTACGTCCTCCGTCTTCTTCACGCCAAAGTGTCCCATTAATCCTCCTCCATGCGCCTCCTGCAACAACAAAAGACGAACGGAGCTAGCTGGAATGCATAGCTTGTTAGCACGAAACACAAATCCATCGTTAACGACAAACTTGTTCCACATTCTTCCTTCTTTACAATTCTGCATTACATCTTTAAAATCAGCATCATGCACATATTGATCTTTGATGGTCTCCAAACCAAATATTTTGAAGTCAAGTTGTGAAAGCATAGTATAGCGACGAGACAATGCATCAGCAATAACATTTTCTTTTCCCTTCTTGTGTTTAATGACATAAGGGAAAGTCTCAATGAATTCAACCCATTTAGCATGTCTACGATTCAGTTTAGCTTGACTTTTAATATGTTTCAAAGATTCATGATCAGAATGTATAACAAATTCTTTGGGCCATAAATAATGTTGCCATGTATCTAAAGTCCGAACAAGAGCATATAATTCTTTATCATAAGTAGAATAATTCAGACTAGGCCCACTCAATTTTTCAGAAAAGTATGCAACAGGTTTGCCATCTTGTAATAACACACCTCCTAATCCAATTCCACTAGCATCACATTCAAGCTCAAAAGTCTTATTAAAATCAGGAAGTTGGAGTAAAGGAGCATGTGTCAACTTATCTTTCAATACCGTGAAGGCTTCTTCCTGTGCGGTACCCCAAACAAAAGGCACATCCTTCTTTGTAAGCTCGTTGAGAGGTGCAGCAATGGTGCTGAAATCTCTCACAAAACGCCTATAGAATCCAGCGAGGCCAAGAAAACTCCTCACTTGTGTGACCGTTTTGGGCTGCGGCCAACTCCCAATAGCTTCAATCTTGGCTTTGTCAACTTCTATTCCCTGTGGAGTAACAACATAGCCAAGAAAAGATACTCGGTCGGTGCAAAAGGTGCACTTCCCAAGGTTACCAAACAAACGTGCATCACGTAGAGCAATAAAAACAGCACGTAAATGTTCCAAATGTTCTTCCAAAGATCTGCTATAAATCAGTATGTCATCAAAGTAAACTACCACAAATCGTCCAATGAAAGCACGTAAAACTTCGTTCATTAATCTCATGAAAGTACTAGGTGCATTAGTTAACCCAAAAGGCATGACTAACCACTCATATAATCCAAACTTAGTTTTAAATGCTGTTTTCCATTCATCTCCCAATTTCATACGAATTTGATGGTAGTCACTACGCAAATCAACTTTGGAGAATATTTTAGAGCCACTCAATTCATCAAGCATATCATCTAGCCTAGGAATAGGATGACGATAACGAATAGTAATATTATTAATGCCTCTACAATCAACACACATACGTGATGTACCATCCTTTTTCGGCACTAGAATAATAGGAACAACACAAGGACTAAGGGATTCACGTATATAACCTTTGTCGAGAAGCTCTTGTACTTGGCGCATAATCTCCTTCGTCTCCTCTGGATTGGTACGGTATGGTGCACGGTTTGGCAGTGAAGCACCGGGAATTAAGTCAATCTGATGCTCAATCCCTCGAATAGGCGGTAATCCCGGTGGCACGTCTTGTGGAAAGACGTCAGCGAACTCCTGCAAAATGTTAGTGATAGCCGGAGGCAAAGAGGAAGGCACGTCCTCGAATGAAAATAATGCCTCTTTGCACACAAAAGCATAGCAAACAGATTTGCTGAAATCTAGCTCATCAATATCAGATTTGGTGGCAAATAAACATGCACTTTTCAATTTAATTTCAGAAGCAACACTAGATGGTTTATTATTAGGCTTCATTTGTTGCTCAAATTCTTTTGCCACAATCTGATTTTCTCTCTTATTCGTCTCCTGTTTTGCTTTATTAGCTCTATTAATATCATCTTTCAAAATGGAATCAGGAGTCATAGGAAGCAAAGTAATATTCTTATCCTTATGAACAAGAGTATAGTGATTGTTTCTACCATGGTGTACAGAATTTTTATCAAATTGCCATGGTCTACCAATTAATAAGGAACATGCTTGCATAGGTACCACATCACAATCAACATAATCAGCATATGTAGAGATACTAAAATACACACGAACAGTATGTGTTACCTTAACCTTGCCGCTGTTGTTGAACCATTGGATGTAGTAAGGATGTGGATGTGGTCTTGTGGTGAGAGAAAGCTTCTCCACCATCTCCATGCTAGCCAAGTTGTTGCAGCTCCCTCCGTCTATTATGACGTGCACAGAACGTTCCTTCACAACTCCCTTGGTATGGAACAAATTGTGCCTCTGATTTTGCTCAGCTTGTGTGACCTGCACACTCAAAACACGTTGAGCAACTAAACATTCATACCTGTCAGCGTCTTCAGGAGCCATGTATTGCGTCTCATGATCAGAATCATCTCCACCATGTTCTTCAAGTGTAATAAGAGCCAATGTCTCCTCATCATAGTCACTAGCGGACTCATATCCACCATCCGCGGTAGCAATCATCACACGCGGAGATTTGCATTCCCTCGCATAATGACCTCCTCCCTTACAACGACGACAAATAATATCACTTGTGTGCCCTGTTGATGCCATGGAAGAAGAAGAACGCTGTGCAGGCCCCGCAGGTGCGCTCTTGGCAGATAATGGTGGTTGTGCCTGTTTTCTTGTATCATGGCTGGAGGTGGCACCGGATGGAGGTGCTGGTGCAGTTGAAGTAGAAGATGCACGTGGTGTCCATGATGAAGGTCGGCCTGCAGAAAAGTTAGTTCGCCCCAATGCTTGTCGATCCTGCACTTCACGTTCAGCTTTACAAGCAAGATGGAATAAACGAGTGATATTAGTATACTCCTTATAGTCTAGAATGGTCTGAATCTCTCTATTTAATCCACCCAGAAAACGTGCAAGCATAGCTTCATTCTCCTCAACAATACCACATCTAATCATGCCAGTTTGTAATTCCTGATAATATTGTTCTACAGAATTTTTTCCTTGTCTTAAGCGCTGTAATTTTTGAAGCAATTCACGTTGATAATATGGTGGAACCCAACGCGTACGCATAGCAGTTTTCAAAGCAGCCCAAGTAGTTGGAATAGGATACAATCTACAATGTTCAGACCACCATACACATGCAAAACTAGTGAAAGCACAAACAGCAGCAGCAACTCGTCTCTCCTCAGGATATTGTAAACATGTAAATCGTTGTTCAGTTTCTAACTCCCAAGTAAGATATATATCAGGAACATATCTACCCTCAAATGGTGGAATATTCAATTTCAGTTTAGGAATATGGACATCATCTCGTACCTGAGGTGGTGGTGCAGGCCTACCATTACGAATATATACCTGAGGTCGACCTGCTGGTGGTGGTGCTGGTGGCTGCTCGTAGATCTGATTTTGATCAACCTCATCCTCATAATCGCGCACATACTCATCATCCTCCTGGGTACCAGCAACAACAGTAGCAGGAGCCACAGAAGTATCAACAGCAGCACCAACAGTTTGGCCAAACGCAAGAGGAACACGGCTCGCTCGGCGAAGGTCTATTTCGCGATGTGGAGGTAGTCGTTGTTGTTGTTGTTGGAGAGGTGCGTTAGGTCTAGCGGGTGGTGGTGGTGGAAGACGCGCGAGCAATTCATTAAATCTGTTATCGAGCTTTGTTTCGAACGTCTTCTCAAGGCCAGTGATCTTCTCCATGGCCTCTTCAAAATTGTTCAGCACATCTTGCACCTGTTCAGTCATCATTTGCTGAAACTTATCATGAAGCTCCTTGTTCGATAAATTCTCCCAGTCAATCTCGTCGGCTTGTGATCCTGGCATGGTTAGCAGCAATAGAAACACACAAGAATATGATCCTACAGACTACGAACAAGTGGTGGTGGTGGGTGTCACAAATCCGTCAAGCAAAACTCAAATCCTTACCAGTTCTTACCCAGCAACAGGCGGTGATCGGCAACCGTTGTAGTCAAAACTCTCAAAGCTTGGATAGAGCGATTACCAGGGAGAGTCAAACGCACGACGTAGATGTATGTGGAGCTGGGAAGGCTTATACTATGGTAGCAAAAAGGGTCAGCAATAATCAATTCAGAGATGCAAAGTTGAATAAACGCTCAACGACGGTACTGTGCTGGTCCTAGGCTAGACTGTGCTAGAGACGCGAGCCTAGAACACCAACAAAATCACGGCGCGGCACGTAAACAAGGGAAAAGCACACTCTGAATTTTTTTTCGCTCTTTTTTTTGCGCCCTTTTTTTTTGCGCTGCTTTTTTTTGCGAAAAATCACTATAATGGCGAGTGTCTCAAAACTCTTCGTAGCTCAAACTGACAGGATGGGCACGAAATTTTTCGACCAATTTTTTTTTTTTCGACTGCCCGGACCCAAAAACTGGAAACGGGTCAAAAAAAACTTCCTATAATGGCACCTGTCTCAAAACACTCAGAAACACCTAAAAATAGGATAGCCAGAAATTTTTTCGAAAAATGCGTTTTCGAAAAATTTTGGGCCTAAACGGAGCGTGGCTACCCGACTCCGGCAAGGAATGTGCTAGAGGCGAGGGTCCTGATCTTTCGATGAGATGATAACTATTGATTTGGTGGAGACGACTCTGACGATCCGACTACAAACGTGCACGACGTTGCGCCTTAGCAATCGCTAAACCAATCTCCTGAGGTTACTGACGATGCTGGAAGCACGGTCAGCCTGACCACGAAGGTCTATTCCTACAAGCAATCGAAGAACGAGCAAGAATATGATAAAGCAATCTGAATATTGCAAATATATATGAAGTATTGATAATGGTGGGGATCCGGAAGCGGTCTTGGTCTGGTCGTTGGACACAAACGAAGTACACGAAGTTGCAATGGCTAACTTTTAACTAAACAAATCCCAAGTCTAAGCGATGCCTTAAGGGCTATATTTATAGGGAAAAGAGAGGGGATTTCGTCCACCCTTGGCAAGGTGGGACTAAAACACCTCCTAAGTCGTTTCCCCTACAAAACGGACTCTAAAAAATAGATTACTTGGGCCTGGCCCAAAATAAGGTGGCGCAACACCAATAATAAGCTATGGACGAAATTTATGAAAGGCCATCTTGTATATTTTGTCCATCTTCTCGTATGTCATCATGGTGGCTTCAAAGTCCAAAAATCTCCACTAGAACCTTCGTTCTTGTTCTCTTCGCACGCACTTTCATCTCCGTACTTGCTCATGCTCCAATGTCCATCCTTCTTGTGTGTGCTAGGCCCTTCAATTGCAAGCGACACAAACGTATCTAAGTTAGGCAGCATCATATTCTCATGAACACTAGAAACATTACCAAGAAACAAAAGTACCTGGTAATTTAACTGGCATATGCGATCTCTAGCAATTGTTCCAAGAGGTAAAACAGCAGGGGATATGGGTGTAACTGTGGTAGCCATGTCCTCATCATCCTCCCCTTCTTGAAAACAAAGCCGTCCTCGGCGTTGCTTAACCTGAAATGTGGCTAACAAAAGAGACAAGGTGTACACGTTGTATATGTATATGTCATCCATTTTGACTGATCTCAGTTGTGGCACATGTGAGACAGTTATACAAGAGCACCCTTCTAAAGTCGTGAAATATAAAACCAATATATTATCAGAAGAACTCAAATGCATAAAAATATTGCAACTCAGTTTGCACATATAAGTGAAGCTCTTAATCGTACCAAAAGATTGGTAATGCTCATCATTAAACCATCCCAACCTTGATGAACCATCATCAAGATTAGAGGTCATATCAACATGATTAAACATTGGCATAACTATTTTCAAACATATTTGAGCCAAATCTGATTTATTCCCTGATTCACATGGTTCTTTCGCATCAATAGTTAATTCAATGGGTTCACTCAAAATTGTTTGATCGCATGGCAAAGTCAAATCATGAACATAGTCTTCTAAAATAGCTGGTGTGATCATAGTAGTGGGTAGCTCATCGTATGGTTCATTAAAATTGACAAGGCATTCATCATACTCATGTGGAGGTGGGAGATCAGTACCTTTGTCATTACCTCTTATGATCAACTCAGATGTAGGCACTATCGATGGTGCTGTGTCACATGGTGGAGGTGATGCAACAACGGATGTGGTTGTCATAGCACGCCTAGTAGTTGAAGGAACAACCGTATCATCTCTTGGAATGTGCACCTTGTGCTTGTTCTCTTTGAGGGCTACACGTCGTTTTATTTCCCGTTCAGCTTTACAAGCAAGACGAAACAAACGATCCATAGGAGAACACTCTTCATGAATTATTATCTCCTGAATATCAAGGTTTAAACCTCCCCAAAATCTATCCATAAAATCTTCTTCATTTTCTTCTAAAGAGGAATGCAACAAAGTAGTTTGTAAAGCATCATAATATTTTGTTACGGTGTCACTACCTTGTTTTAAATGTTGCAATTTTTTAATCATTTCACGAGTATAATAAGCGGAAACGAATGTATGTCGCATGGCAAGTTTCAAATCATCCCAAGTAGAAGGTATATCATTAGGGTGTAACCGACAATATTCACTCCACCAAACTAAAGCATAACCAGTGAAAGAACCAACCACAACCTTAACTTTTTTACGTTCATCAAAATTATGGGAAGTAAATATATTATTTATGCCGAACTCCCATTCAATATATAAAGCAGGTCTAAAACGGCCATTAAATGGTGGTATAGAAATATTAACCTGATCATGGGCATCTGATGTTTGTGCACCTCTCGTGACGGTTGTGATATTTGCATAGGTGGTGGCACGTCTCCCACGATCGACAAAGCCCATGAACCGACTCTGGATCCTGTCATCATTAGTAAAAACAAGAAACAAAATCCAAAAATAATGTTCCTATGAACTACTGGGATGTGATGGTAAAGCGCTCACAGTACAGCAAATCAAAGTCTTACAAGTTCTTACCATGCAGCAGGTGGTGACCGGCAACCAGCAGTGTCAAATAACTCCAAAGGTTGGATAAAGCGATTGCCAGGTGAACGTATGTATACACAATGTAGAAATATGTGGAGCTGGGTTGGCTTGATATATGTGGTAAAAAATGCTACAACCACGTTAATTAATGCAAGCTGAAAATTCGCTCAAAGTGGTCGAGCGCTGGTCCTAGGCTAGACTATGCTAGAGACGCGAGCCTAAGACACAGCCAAAAATTCACGCACTGATTTCAACCAGGATTTTTTTTCCACTAAGCACTGGATCAAAAAAAAGGCAAGAGAAACAGCGTTAGTAACCGTGTAATTCTTCCTTTTTTTTACCCAAACCAGAGTGTGCACTTGTTCCACGTAGGTCAGGACTCCCCTTTTTTTTCTTTATTTAAAACCTTCCAATCCACCAAAGCAAATGATGAGGACATGACTACCTTGGATACGACCAAAAATATTGCATACATGCATATTTGTCAGGTGATTTCTAATGCAAACTATTCAATAATCTATTTATGTCATTGATGAGGACATCAATACAATTGTTACACCCACAGCCCCTGCTGCTATACATACTGGACCAATTACTAGAGCTCGTGCACGCCAACTAAATTACCAGGTACTTTCGTTTCTTGGTAATGATTCTAATGTTCATGAGAATATGATGCTGCCTAAATTGGATACATTTGTTTTGCTTACAAATGAAGGGCCTAGCTTGGAGAAGGATGAACATTGGAGCAAGAACAAGCATGGAGATGATGGCATGCGCAAGGGAAACAAGAACGGAGTTACAAGTGATGATTTCAGGACTTTGAAGCCACCATAATGGGTGCATGAAGCCTTGGAGGAAATATACAAGACGCCACTTCATAAATTTCGTCCCGAGGCTATTTTAGGTGCTGCGTCACCTTATTATTGGGCCAGGCCCATGTAGTTTCGAAATACATCAGTATAGGCTATTTTTAGAGTCCGTATGTGTGGGGAAACAAGAGATAGGGTTGATTTCGGACCCCTCCACCAAGGGCCACGAAATTCCCCCCCTCTTCCTCCATATATACAGCCCTTAGGGCATCGTTTAGACTTTGGGTTTTGTTTAGATTAAAAGTTCGCCATAGCTGCAACTTCGCATACTTCGTTTGTGTTCAACGACCAGACAAAGGCGTCACAGAACCCCACCTTGATCAATAAAGCTTTCATCTTATATTCGCAATATCCAGATTGCAATCTCAATTTCTTGCTTGTTCTTCGTTTGCTCGCAGGAAACAGACCCTCGTGATCAGGTTGATCATGCTCCGACGTGGTCAATAACCTCTCGGAGTTGGTTTAGCGATTGCTAAGGCGCGACGTCCTCGCACGTTCGTAGTCGGATCGTCAAAGTCGACTTCCACCAAAGCGAAATCCACCATCTCATCGAAAGACGGGACACCTTTGCCTCTATCAAGTGGTATCAGATTTCCAGGTTGCTCGGTGAGATTTTACAGTTTTTCGTAGTTTAGATCGAGTCTGTTCTTCATACCTACAGTCCACGAAAAAGCCACAAAAAAAAATTAGGGTTAGTTCATCATATCCGAACCAATCTGAGCCTTTGCATAATCTTTTTAGGGTTTTGCTTTGTTGAATTTGCGGTTGCATCGTCGTGTCTAGTTGCTGGTCTTAGAGTCTAGTCTTTTAGAGTTTCGAGTTCTGGTCATAAGTTGTCACGCCGCCGCCGCACCATTATCATCACCGCCTGCTGCTGGGTAAGAACTGGTAAGAATTTGAGATTTGCTTGACGGATTTGTGACACCCACCACCACCACTTGTTCGTAGTCTGTAGGATCATATTCTTGTGTGTTTCTATTGCTGCTAACCATGCCAGGATCACAAGCCGACGAGATTGACTGGGAGAATTTATCGAACAAGGAGCTTCATGATAAGTTTCAGCAAATGATGACTGAACAGGTGCAAGATGTGCTGAACAATTTTGAAGAGGCCATGGAGAAGATCACTGGCTTTGAGAAGACGTTCGAAACAAAGCTCGATAACAAGTTTAATGAATTGCTCGCGCGTCTTCCACCACCACCACCCGCTGCAGCTAACGCACCTCTCCAACAACAACAACAACAACGACTACCTCCACGTCGCGAAGCAGACCTCCGCCGACCAAGCCGTGTTCCTCTTGCGTTTGGCCAAACTGTTGGTGCTGCTGTTGATACTTTTGTGGCTCCTGCTGCTGATGCGGAGGAGGATGATTATGTGGGAGACTATGAGGATGAGGTTGATCAAAATCAACACTACGTGCAGCCACCTGTACCACCACCAGCAGGTCGACCTCAGGTATATATTCGTAATGGTAGGCCTGCACCACCACCTCAGGTACGAGATGATGTCCATATTCCTAAACTGAAATTGAATATTCCACCATTTGAGGGTAGATATGTTCCTGATATATATCTTACTTGGGAGTTAGAAACTGAACAACAATTTACATGTTTACAATATCCTGAGGAGAGACGAGTTGCTGCTGCCGTTTGTGCTTTCACTAGTTTTGCATGTGTATGGTGGTCTGAACATTGTAGATTATATCCTATTCCAACTACTTGGGCTGCTTTGAAAACTGCTATGCGTACGCGTTGGGTTCCACCATATTATCAACGTGAATTGCTTCAAAAATTGCAGCGTCTAAGACAAGGGAAAAATTCTGTAGAAGAATATTATCAGGAATTACAAACTGGCATGATTAGATGTGGTATTGTTGAGGAGAATGAAGCTATGCTTGCACGTTTTCTGGGTGGATTAAATAGAGAGATTCAGACCATTCTAGACTATAAGGAGTATACTAATATCACTCGTTTATTCCATCTTGCTTGTAAAGCTGAACGTGAAGTGCAGTATCGACAAGCATTGGGGCGAACTAACTTTTCTGCAGGCCGACCTTCATCATGGACACCACGTGCATCTTCTACTTCAACTGCACCAGCACCTCCATCCGGTGCCACCTCCAGCCGTGATACAAGAAAACAGGCACAACCACCATTATCTGCCAAGAGCGCACCTGCGGGGCCTGCACAGCGTTCTTCTTCTTCCATGGCATCAACAGGGCACACAAGTGATATTATTTGTCGTCGTTGTAAGGGAGGAGGTCATTATGCGAGGGAATGCAAATCTCCGCGTGTGATGATTGCTACCGCGGATGGTGGATATGAGTCTGCTAGTGACTATGATGAGGAGACTTTGGCTCTTATTACACGTGAAGAACATGGTGGAGATGATTCTGATCATGAGACGCAATACATGTGATAGAGGCAAAGGTGTCCCGTCTTTCGATGAGATGGTGGATTTTGCTTTGGTGGAAGTCGACTTTGACGATCCGACTACGAACGTGCGAGGACGTCGCGCCTTAGCAATCGCTAAACCAACTCCGAGAGGTTATTGACCACGCCGGAGCACGATCAACCTGACCACGAGGGTCTGTTTCCTGCGAGCAAACGAAGAACAAGCAAGAAACTAAGATTGCAATCTGGATATTGTGAATATAAGATGAAAGCTTTATTGATCAAGGTGGGGTTCTGTGACGCCTTTGTCTGGTCGTTGAACACAAACGAAGTACGCGAAGTTGCAGCTATGGCGAACTTTTAATCTAAACAAAACCCAAAGTCTAAACGATGCCCTAAGGGCTGTATATATGGAGGAAGAGGGGGGAATTTCGTGGCCCTTGGTGGAGGGGTCCGAAATCAACCCTATCTCTTGTTTCCCCACACATACGGACTCTAAAAATAGCCTATACTTATGTATTTCGAAATTACATGGGCCTGGCCCAATAATAAGGTGACGCAGCACCTAAAATAGCCTCGGGACGAAATTTAGGAAGTGGCATCTTATATATTTCGTCCAAGGCTTCATGCACCCATTATGGTGGCTTCAAAGTCCTGAAATCATCACTTGTAACTCCGTTCTTGTTCCCCTTGCGCATGCCATCATCTCCATGCTTGTTCTTGCTCCAATGTTCATCCTTCTCCAAGCTAGGCCCTTCATTTGTAAGCAAAACAAATGTATCCAATTTAGGCAGCATCATATTCTCATGAACATTAGAATCATTACCAAGAAACGAAAGTACCTGGTAATTTAGTTGGCGTGCACGAGCTCTAGTAATTGGTCCAGTATGTATAGCAGCAGGGGCTGTGGGTGTAACAATTGTATTGATGTCCTCATCAACAAGAGTATAGTGATTGTTTCTACCATGGTGTACAGAATTTTTATCAAATTGCCATGGTCTACCAAGTAATAAGGAACATGCTTGCATAGGTACCACATCACAATCAACATAATCAGCATATGTAGAGATACTAAAATGCACACGAACAGTACGTGTTACCTTAACCTTGCCGCTGTTGTTGAACCATTGGATGTAGTAAGGATGTGGATGTGGTCTTGTGGTGAGAGAAAGCTTCTCCACCATCTCCATGCTAGCCAAGTTGTTGCAGCTCCCTCCGTCTATTATGACGCGCACAGAACGTTCCTTCACAACTCCCTTGGTATGGAACAAATTGTGCCTCTGATTTTGCTCTGCTTGTGTGACCTGCACACTCAAAACACGTTGAGCAACTAAACATTCATACCTGTCAGCGTCTTCAGGAGCCATGTATTGCGTCTCATGATCAGAATCATCTCCACCATGTTCTTCACGTGTAATAAGAGCCAAAGTCTCCTCATCATAGTCACTAGCGGACTCATATCCACCATCCGCGGTAGCAATCATCACACGCGGAGATTTGCATTCTCTCGCATAATGACCTCCTCCCTTACAACGACGACAAATAATATCACTTGTGTGCCCTGTTGATGCCATGGAAGAAGAAGAACGCTGTGCAGGCCCCGCAGGTGCGCTCTTGGCAGATAATGGTGGTTGTGCCTGTTTTCTTGTATCACGGCTGGAGGTGGCACCGGATGGAGGTGCTGGTGCAGTTGAAGTAGAAGATGCACGTGGTGTCCATGATGAAGGTCGGCCTGCAGAAAAGTTAGTTCGCCCCAATGCTTGTCGACCTGCACTTCACGTTCAGCTTTACAAGCAAGATGGAATAAACGAGTGATATTAGTATACTCCTTATAGTCTAGAATGGTCTGAATCTCTCTATTTAATCCACCCAGAAAACGTGCAAGCATAGCTTCATTCTCCTCAACAATACCACATCTAATCATGCCAGTTTGTAATTCCTGATAATATTCTTCTACAGAATTTTTCCCTTGTCTTAAACGCTGCAATTTTTGAAGCAATTCACGTTGATAATATGGTGGAACCCAACGCGTACGCATAGCAGTTTTCAAAGCAGCCCAAGTAGTTGGAATAGGATATAATCTACAATGTTCAGACCACCATACACATGCAAAACTAGTGAAAGCACAAACGGCAGCAGCAACTCGTCTCTCCTCAGGATATTGTAAACATGTAAATCGTTGTTCAGTTTCTAACTCCCAAGTAAGATATATATCAGGAACATATCTACCCTCAAATGGTGGAATATTCAATTTCAGTTTAGGAATATGGACATCATCTCGTACCTGAGGTGGTGGTGCAGGCCTACCATTACGAATATATACCTGAGGTCGACCTGCTGGTGGTGGTGCTGGTGGCTGCTCGTAGATCTGATTTTGACCAACCTCATCCTCATAATCACCCGCATACTCATCATTCTAGCCTATGCGGTGATAGGCGGTGATCGGCAACTTTGAGAGTTTTTGACTACAACGGTTGCCGATCACCGCCTGCTGCTGGGTAAGAACTCGTAAGAATTTGAGATTTGCTTGACGGATTTGTGACACCCACCACCACCACTTGTTCGTAGTCTGTAGGATCATATTCTTGTGTGTTTCTATTGCTGCTAACCATGCCAGGATCACAAGCCGACGAGATTGACTGGGAGAATTTATCGAACAAGGAGCTTCATGATAAGTTTCAGCAAATGATGACTGAACAGGTGCAAGATGTGCTGAACAATTTTGAAGAGGCCATGGAGAAGATCACTGGCCTTGAGAAGACGTTCGAAATAAAGCTCGATAACAGATTTAATGAATTGCTCGCGCGTCTTCCACCACCACCACCCGCTGCACCTAACGCACCTCTCCAACAACAACAACAACAACGACTACCTCCACGTCGCGAAATAGACCTTCGCCGAGCGAGCCGTGTTCCTCTTGCGTTTGGCCAAACTGTTGGTGCTGCTGTTGATACTTCTGTGGCTCCTGCTGCTGATGCGGAGGAGGATGCTTATGTGGGAGACTATGAGGATGAGGTTGATCAAAATCAACACTACGTGCAGCCACCTGTACCACCACCAGCAGGTCGACCTCAGGTATATATTCGTAATGGTAGGCCTGCACCACCACCTCAGGTACGAGATGATGTCCATATTCCTAAACTGAAATTGAATATTCCACCATTTGAGGGTAGATATGTTCCTGATATATATCTTACTTGGGAGTTAGAAACTGAACAACGATTTACATGTTTACAATATCCTGAGGAGAGACGAGTTGCTGCTGCCGTTTGTGCTTTCACTAGTTTTGCATGTGTATGGTGGTCTGAACATTGTAGATTATATCCTATTCCAACTACTTGGGCTGCTTTGAAAGCTGCTATGCGTACGCGTTGGGTTCCACCATATTATCAACGTGAATTGCTTCAAAAATTGCAGCGTTTAAGACAAGGAAAAAATTCTGTAGAAGAATATTATCAGGAATTACAAACTGGCATGATTAGATGTGGTATTGTTGAGGAGAATGAAGCTATGCTTGCACGTTTTCTGGGTGGATTAAATAGAGAGATTCAGACCATTCTAGACTATAAGGAGTATACTAATATCACTCGTTTATTCCATCTTGCTTGTAAAGCTGAACGTGAAGTGCAGGATCGACAAGCATTGGGGCGAACTAACTTTTCTGCAGGCCGACCTTCATCATGGACACCACGTGCATCTTCTACTTCAACTGCACCAGCACCTCCATCCGGTGCTACCTCCAGCCGTGATACAATAAAACAGGCACAACCACCATTATCTGCCAAGAGCGCACCTGCACAGCGTTCTTCTTCTTCCATGGCATCAACAGGGCACACAAGTGATATTATTTGTCGTCGTTGTAAGGGAGGAGGTCATTATGCGAGAGAATGCAAATCTCCGCGTGTGATGATTGCTACCGCGGATGGTGGATATGAGTCCGCTAGTGACTATGATGAGGAGACTTTGGCTCTTATTACACGTGAAGAACATGGTGGAGATGATTCTGATCATGAGACGCAATACATGGCTCCTGAAGACGCTGACAGGTATGAATGTTTAGTTGCTCAACGTGTTTTGAGTGTGCAGGTCACACAAGCTGAGCAAAATCAGAGGCACAATTTGTTCCATACCAAGGGAGTTGTGAAGGAACGTTCTGTGCGCGTCATCATAGACGGAGGGAGCTGCAACAACTTGGCTAGCATGGAGATGGTGGAGAAGCTTTCTCTCACCACAAGACCACATCCACATCCTTACTACATCCAATGGTTCAACAATAGCGGCAAGGTTAAGGTAACACGTACTGTTCGTGTGCATTTTAGTATCTCTACATATGCTGATTATGTTGATTGTGATGTGGTACCTATGCAAGCATGTTCCTTATTACTTGGCAGACCATGGCAATTTGATAAAAATTCTGTACACCATGGTAGAAACAATCACTATACTCTTGTTCATAAGGATAAAAATATTACTTTGCTTCCTATGACTCCTGATTCCATTTTGAAAGATGATATTAATAGAGCTAATAAAGCACAACAGGAGAAGAATAAGAGTGAAAATCAGATTGTGGCAAAAGAATTTGAGCAACAAATGAAGCCTAATAATAAACCATCTAGTGTTGCTTCTGAAATTAAATTGAAAAGTGCATGTTTATTTGCCACCAAATCTGATATTGATGAGCTAGATTTCAGCAAATCTGTTTGCTATGCTTTTGTGTGCAAAGAGGCATTATTTTCATTCGAGGACGTGCCTTCCTCTTTGCCTCCTGCTGTCACTAACATTTTGCAGGAGTTCGCTGACGTTTTTCCACAAGACGTGCTACCGGGATTACCGCCTATTCGAGGGATTGAGCATCAGATCGACTTAATTCCCGGTGCTTCACTGCCAAACCGTGCACCATACCGTACCAATCCAGAGGAGACGAAGGAGATTATGCGTCAAGTACAAGAGCTTCTCGACAAAGGTTATATACGCGAATCCCTTAGTCCTTGTGCTGTTCCTATTATTCTAGTGCCGAAAAAGGATGGTACATCACGTATGTGTGTTGATTGTAGAGGCATTAATAATATTACTATTCGTTATCGTCATCCTATTCCTAGGCTAGATGATATGCTTGATGAATTGAGTGGCTCTACAATATTCTCCAAAGTTGATTTGCGTAGTGGCTACCATCAAATTCGTATGAAATTGGGAGATGAATGGAAAACAGCATTTAAAACTAAGTTTGGATTATATGAGTGGTTAGTCATGCCTTTTGGGTTAACTAATGCACCTAGTAATTTCATGAGATTAATGAACGAAGTTTTACGTGCTTTCATTGGACGATTTGTGGTAGTTTACTTTGATGACATATTGATTTATAGCAGATCTTTGGAGGAACATTTGGAACATTTACGTGCTGTTTTTATTGCTCTACGTGATGCACGTTTGTTTGGTAACCTTGGGAAGTGCACCTTTTGCACCGACCGAGTATCTTTTCTTGGCTATGTTGTTACTCCACAGGGAATTGAAGTTGATAAAGCCAAGATTGAAGCTATTGAGAGTTGGCCGCAGCCCAAAACGGTCACACAAGTGAGTAGTTTTCTTGGCCTCGCTGGATTCTATAGGCGTTTTGTGAGAGATTTCAGCACCATTGCTGCACCTCTCAATGAGCTTACAAAGAAAGATGTGCCTTTTCTTTGGGGTACCGCACAGGAAGAAGCCTTCACGGTATTGAAAGATAAGTTGACACATGCTCCTTTACTCCAACTTCCTGATTTTAATAAGACTTTTGAGCTTGAATGTGATGCTAGTGGAATTGGATTAGGAGGTGTGTTATTACAAGATGGCAAACCTGTTGCATACTTTTCTGAAAAATTGAGTGGGCCTAGTCTGAATTATTCTACTTATGATAAAGAATTATATGCTCTTGTTCGGACTTTAGAAACATGGCAACATTATTTATGGCCCAAAGAATTTGTTATACATTCTGATCATGAATCATTGAAACATATTAGAAGTCAAGCTAAACTGAATCGTAGACATGCTAAATGGGTTGAATTCATTGAGACTTTCCCTTATGTCATTAAACACAAGAAGGGAAAAGAAAATGTTATTGCTGATGCTTTGTCTCGTCGCTATACTATGCTTTCACAACTTGACTTCAAAATATTTGGTTTGGAGACCATCAAAGATCAATATGTGCATGATGCTGATTTTAAAGATGTAATGCATAATTGTAAAGAAGGAAGAATGTGGAACAAGTTTGTTGTTAACGATGGATTTGTGTTTCGTGCTAACAAGCTATGCATTCCAGCTAGCTCGGTTCGTCTTTTGTTGTTGCAGGAGGCGCATGGAGGAGGATTAATGGGACACTTTGGCGTGAAGAAGACGGAGGACGTACTTGCTACACATTTCTTTTGGCCAAAGATGAGACGGGATGTTGAGCGTTTTATTGCTCGCTGCACTACATGTCAAAAAGCTAAGTCACGCCTCAATCCTCATGGTTTATATATGCCTTTGCCTGTACCTAGTGTTCCTTGGGAGGATATATCTATGGACTTTGTTTTAGGTTTACCTCGAACAAAGAAGGGGAGGGATAGCATATTTGTTGTCGTGGATAGATTCTCGAAAATGGCACACTTTATACCATGTCATAAAAGCGATGATGCTGTTAATGTTGCTGATTTGTTCTTTCGTGAAATTATTCGCTTGCATGGTGTGCCAAATACTATTGTTTCAGATCGTGATACTAAATTTCTTAGCCACTTTTGGATATGTTTATGGGCTAAGTTGGGGACTAAACTGCTTTTTAGTACTACTTGTCACCCCCAAACTGATGGACAAACTGAAGTAGTCAATAGAACGTTGTCTACTATGCTTAGGGCTTTTTTGAAGAATAATAAGAAAATGTGGGAGGAATGCTTGCCTCATATTGAATTTGCTTATAATCGTTCATTGCATTCTACTACTAAGATGTGCCCTTTTGAAGTTGTGTATGGTTTCCTACCTCGTGCACCTATTGATTTGTTGCCTCTTCCATCTTCGGAGAAAATAAATGATAATGCATATAAACTTGAGCTGCCTGCAGATTTTGGGGTTAGTCCCACTTTTAACACTGCAGATTTGAAGCCTTATTTGGGTGAGGAAGATGAACTTCCGTCGAGGACGACTTCATTTCAAGAAGGGGAGGATGATGAGGACATCAATACAATTGTTACACCCACAGCCCCTGCTGCTATACATACTGGACCAATTACTAGAGCTCGTGCACGCCAACTAAATTACCAGGTACTTTCGTTTCTTGGTAATGATTCTAATGTTCATGAGAATATGATGCTGCCTAAATTGGATACATTTGTTTTGCTTAAAAATGAAGGGCCTAGCTTGGAGAAGGATGAACATTGGAGCAAGAACAAGCATGGAGATGATGGCATGCGCAAGGGAAACAAGAACGGAGTTACAAGTGATGATTTCAGGACTTTGAAGCCACCATAATGGGTGCATGAAGCCTTGGACGAAATATACAAGATGCCACTTCATAAATTTCGTCCCGAGGCTATTTTAGGTGCTGCGTCACCTTATTATTGGGCCAGGCCCATGTAATTTCGAAATACATAAGTATAGGCTATTTTTAGAGTCCGTATGTGTGGGGAAACAAGAGATAGGGTTGATTTCGGACCCCTCCACCAAGGGTCACGAAATTCCCCCCCTCTTCCTCCATATATACAGCCCTTAGGGCATCGTTTAGACTTTGGGTTTTGTTTAGATTAAAAGTTCGCCATAGCTGCAACTTCGCGTACTTCGTTTGTGTTCAACGACCAGACAAAGACGTCACAGAACCCCACCTTGATCAATAAAGCTTTCATCTTATATTCGCAATATCCAGATTGCAATCTCAGTTTCTTGCTTGTTCTTCGTTTGCTCGCAGGAAACAGACCCTCGTGGTCAGGTTGATCGTGCTCCGGCGTGGTCAATAACCTCTCGGAGTTGGTTTAGCGATTGCTAAGGCGCGACGTCCACGCACGTTCGTAGTCGGATCGTCAAAGTCGACTGCCACCAAAGCGATATCCATCATCTCATCGAAAGACGGGACACCTTTGCCTCTATCAAGTGGTATCAGATTTCCAGGTTGCTCGGTGAGATTTTACAGTTTTTCGTAGTTTAGATCGAGTCTGTTCTTCATACCTACAGTCCACGAAAAAGCCACAAAAAAAAATTAGGGTTAGTTCATCATATCCGAACCAATCTGAGCCTTTGCATAATCTTTTTAGGGTTTTGCTTTGTTGAATTTGCGGTTGCATCGTCGTGTCTAGTTGCTGGTCTTAGAGTCTAGTCTTTTAGAGTTTCGAGTTCTGGTCATAAGTTGTCACGCCGCCGCCGCACCATCATCATCACCCCTGCCATCTACCACCACCGCTTATCCGCCACCGCTTCGAATCCGTATCCATATACCACCACAGCTGTCATGTACCACCACCTCAGGTACGAGATGATGTCCATATTCCTAAATTGAAATTGAATATTCCACCATTTGAGGGTAGATATGTTCCTGATATATATCTTACTTGGGAGTTAGAAACTGAACAACGATTTACATGTTTACAATATCCTGAGGAGAGACGAGTTGCTGCTGCCGTTTGTGCTTTCACTAGTTTTGCATGTGTATGGTGGTCTGAACATTGTAGATTATATCCTATTCCAACTACTTGGGCTGCTTTGAAAACTGCTATGCGTACGCGTTGGGTTCCACCATATTATCAACGTGAATTGCTTCAAAAATTGCAGCGTTTAAGACAAGGGAAAAATTCTGTAGAAGAATATTATCAGGAATTACAAACTGGCATGATTAGATGTGGTATTGTTGAGGAGAATGAAGCTATGCTTGCACGTTTTCTGGGTGGATTAAATAGAGAGATTCAGACCATTCTAGACTATAAGGAGTATACTAATATCACTCGTTTATTCCATCTTGCTTGTAAAGCTGAACGTGAAGTGCAGGTCGACAAGCATTGGGGCGAACTAACTTTTCTGCAGGCCGACCTTCATCATGGACACCACGTGCATCTTCTACTTCAACTGCACCAGCACCTCCATCCGGTGCCACCTCCAGCCGTGATACAAGAAAACAGGCACAACCACCATTATCTGCCAAGAGCGCACCTGCGGGGCCTGCACAGCGTTCTTCTTCTTCCATGGCATCAACAGGGCACACAAGTGATATTATTTGTCGTCGTTGTAAGGGAGGAGGTCATTATGCGAGAGAATGCAAATCTCCGCGTGTGATGATTGCTACCGCGGATGGTGGATATGAGTCCGCTAGTGACTATGATGAGGAGACTTTGGCTCTTATTACACGTGAAGAACATGGTGGAGATGATTCTGATCATGAGACGCAATACATGGCTCCTGAAGACGCTGACAGGTATGAATGTTTAGTTGCTCAACGTGTTTTGAGTGTGCAGGTCACACAAGCTGAGCAAAATCAGAGGCACAATTTGTTCCATACCAAGGGAGTTGTGAAGGAACGTTCCGTGCGCGTCATAATAGACGGAGGGAGCTGCAACAACTTGGCTAGCATGGAGATGGTGGAGAAGCTTTCTCTCACCACAAGACCACATCCACATCCTTACTACATCCAATGGTTCAACAACAGCGGCAAGGTTAAGGTAACACGTACTGTTCGTGTGCATTTTAGTATCTCTACATATGCTGATTATGTTGATTGTGATGTGGTACCTATGCAAGCATGTTCCTTATTACTTGGTAGACCATGGCAATTTGATAAAAATTTTGTACACCATGGTAGAAACAATCACTATACTCTTGTTCATAAGGATAAAAATATTACTTTGCTTCCTATGACTCCTGATTCCATTTTGAAAGATGATATTAATAGAGCTAATAAAGCACAACAGGAGAAGAATAAGAGTGAAAATCAGATTGTGGCAAAAGAATCAGATTGTCCCTTTAAGGTGTTAGAGAAAATAAATGATAATGCATATAAACTTGAGCTGCCTGCAGATTTTGGGGTTAGTCCCACTTTTAACATTGCAGATTTGAAGCCTTATTTGGGTGAGGAAGATGAACTTCCGTCGAGGACGACTTCATTTCAAGAAGGGGAGGATGATGAGGACATCAATACAATTGTTACACCCACAGCCCCTGCTGCTATACATACTGGACCAATTACTAGAGCTCGTGCACGCCAACTAAATTACCAGGTACTTTCGTTTCTTGGTAATGATTCTAATGTTCATGAGAATATGATGCTGCCTAAATTGGATACATTTGTTTTGCTTACAAATGAAGGGCCTAGCTTGGAGAAGGATGAACATTGGAGCAAGAACAAGCATGGAGATGTTGGCATGCGCAAGGGAAACAAGAACGGAGTTACAAGTGATGATTTCAGGACTTTGAAGCCACCATAATGGGTCCATGAAGCCTTGGACGAAATATACAAGACGCCACTTCATAAATTTCGTCCCGAGGCTATTTTAGGTGCTGCGTCACCTTATTATTGGGCCAGGCCCATGTAGTTTCGAAATACATCAGTATAGGCTATTTTTAGAGTCCGTATGTGTGGGGAAACAAGAGATGGGGTTGATTTCGGACCCCTCCACCAAGGGCCACGAAATTCCCCCCCTCTTCCTCCATATATACAGCCCTTAGGGCATCGTTTAGACTTTGGGTTTTGTTTAGATTAAAAGTTCGCCATAGCTGCAACTTCGCGTACTTCGTTTGTGTTCAACGACCAGACAAAGGCGTCACAGAACCCCACCTTGATCAATAAAGCTTTCATCTTATATTCGCAATATCCAGATTGCAATCTCAATTTCTTGCTTGTTCTTCGTTTGCTCGCAGGAAACAGACCCTCGTGATCAGGTTGATCGTGCTCCGGCGTGGTCAATAACCTCTCGGAGTTGGTTTAGCGATTGCTAAGGCGCGACGTCCTCGCACGTTCGTAGTCGGATCGTCAAAGTCGACTTCCACCAAAGCGAAATCCACCATCTCATCGAAAGACGGGACACCTTTGCCTCTATCAGTCATCCAGAACAAAAATACTTCACATACTTTCGTGTTTTGTCTAATTGCAGGTGTATGGGACATTTGTACAATCCACATATGAAGACAAGGGAAAAGAAGAAGTTTAGGTTGTGTTCAAAAAGTCCTCTCACGTCACTTTTGGGCCAAGAGAAGATAGAGTCCAAGTCTCTCACGTTCTGGATTCAGATTCGGACTGCACAGACATACCTAACTCAAAATTCCAACAACTTTTTAATACGGACTCCGAATTGGGTGATTCCTTTTTTTGTTGGAAACTAGATTTCGTGCTCTTTCCAACCCAATTGGAGTCACCTTCAAATTCGTCTGGAGCGTTGAGTTACGGACGAAACTGACGTTGCAGCAGAATCCGAGTCAAACTACAAGCACAAAGGTGTTGCATCACCTCCACTTGGGCCCATGAGCCTTGTACGACCTAGGGTTAGTTTTAGGCTTCCTTGGGATGTCCTCCCACCTCCTTGGCCGCCACCCCTTGCTCCTATATAAGTAGATCCATCTAGTAGCTTTTTCCTGGGGATTTGTTTAGTTAAAAGTTAGCCATTGCAACTTCGTGTACTTCGTTTGTGCCCAACGACCAGACCAAGACCGCTTACGGATCCCCACCTTTATCAAAACTTCATATATACTCGCAATATTCAGATTGCTTTTATCATATTCTTGCTCGTTCTTCGATTGCTTGCAGGAATAGACCTTCGTGGTCAGGTTGATTGTGCTCCGGCGTGGTCAATAACCTCTCGGAGTTGGTTTAGCGATTGCTAAGGCGCAACGTCGTGCACGTTTGTAGTCGGATCGTCAAAGTCATCTTCACCAAATCGATAGTTATCATCTCATCGAAAGATCGGGACACCTCCGCCTTTATCAAGTGGTATCAGTTTTCAGGTTGCTCGGTGAGAATTTCCAGTTTTCCTTGATTAGATTTATTTTCTTACCTATTGTCCAAGAAAAAGCCACAAAAAAGAATTAGATCTATTCATCCTTGTTCCAAGCCAGTCTGAGCCGTTGCAATTTTCGTTTCATTGCTTGCATAGTTGAATTATCGGTTGCATCGTCGTGTCGAGTTGCTGGTCTTAGTGTCTAGTTCGTTTAGAGTTTCGAGTTCTGTTCACATTAGTCACGCCACCGCTGCATCATTATCTCTTCCGCTGTCCACCACCCATCCATCCATTTCCACCACGTGCTACCCACCATTCATTGTCATAATAATAGTTGAGACCGTTCACATCTTCACTTGATCCAATCTGCATCTTATCTAGTTTGTTTTGAAAAGAGGGAGAAAAAAAAAGAGAAAAAAAGCGAGAGAAAAAAAAGAGAAAAAAAAGTCAGAGAAAAAAAGGAGAGAAAGAAAAAAAAAGTGTGAGGAAAAAAAAAGAGAAAAAAAAACAAAATTCGGATCTTTTTAGACTCAATCTCGTAGTTGAATTCGGATTGGAATCTATTTTGTGCACTGTTCAGTAAAACAGCTTGGCTGTTGTTTCACATCATTATCTTTACTGCCGTTGTGATCTTCACTTATATCTTGCTGTCCAGAGCTACTTTGTATCCTTCATTGATGCTGGTTGTGCTACGACGTGACCTCATTAGTGTTCTAGGCTCGCGTCTCTAGTTCGGTCTAGCCTAGGACCAGCACAGTACCGTCGTTGAGCGTTTATTCAACATTGCATCTCTGAATACGACCAAAAAGGGGAGGATGATGAGGACATGACTACCTTGGATACGACCAAAAATATTGCATACATGCATATTTGTCAGGTGATTTCTAATGCAAACTATTCAATAATCTATTTATGTCATCCAGAACAAAAATACTTCACATACTTTCGTGTTTTGTCTAATTGCAGGTGTATGGGACATTTGTACAATCCACATATGAAGACAAGGGAAAAGAAGAAGTTTAGGTTGTGTTCAAAAAGTCCTCTCACGTCACTTTTGGGCCAAGAGAAGATAGAGTCCAAGTCTCTCACGTTCTGGATTCAGATTCGGACTGCACAGACATACCTAACTCAAAATTCCAACAACTTTTTCATACGGACTCCGAATTGGGTGATTCCTTTTTTGTTGGAAACTAGATTTCATGCTCTTTCCAACCCAATTGGAGTCACCTTCAAATTCGTCTGGAGCGTTGAGTTACGGACGAAACTGACGTTGCAGCAGAATCCGAGTCAAACTACAAGCACAAAGGTGTTGCATCACCTCCACTTGGGCCCATGAGCCTTGTACGACCTAGGGTTAGTTTTAGGCTTCCTTGGGATGTCCTCCCACCTCCTTGGCCGCCACCCCTTGCTCCTATATAAGTAGATCCATCTAGTAGCTTTTTCCTGGGGATTTGTTTAGTTAAAAGTTAGCCATTGCAACTTCGTGTACTTCGTTTGTGTCCAACGACCAGACCAAGACCGCTTACGGATCCCCACATTTATCAAAACTTCATATATACTCGCAATATTCAGATTGCTTTTATCATATTCTTGCTCGTTCTTTGATTGCTTGCAGGAATAGACCTTCGTGGTCAGGTTGATTGTGCTCCGGCGTGGTCAATAACCTCTCGGAGTTGGTTTAGCGATTGCTAAGGCGCAACGTCGTGCACGTTTGTAGTCGGATCGTCAAAGTCATCTTCACCAAATCGATAGTTATCATCTCATCGAAAGATCGGGACACCTCCGCCTTTATCAAGTGGTATCAGTTTTCAGGTTGCTCGGTGAGAATTTCCAGTTTTCCTTGATTAGATTTATTTTCTTACCTATTGTCCAAGAAAAAGCCACAAAAAAGAATTAGATCTATTCATCCTTGTTCCAAGCCAGTCTGAGCCGTTGCAATTTTCGTTTCATTGCTTGCATAGTTGAATTATTGGTTGCATCGTCGTGTCGAGTTGCTGGTCTTAGTGTCTAGTTCGTTTAGAGTTTCGAGTTCTGTTCACATTAGTCACGCCACCGCTGCATCATTATCTCTTCCGCTGTCCACCACCCATCCATCCATTTCCACCACGTGCTACCCACCATTCATTGTCATAATAATAGTTGAGACCGTTCACATCTTCACTTGATCCAATCTGCATCTTATCTAGTTTGTTTTGAAAAGAGGGAGAAAAAAAAGAGAAAAAAAGCGAGAGAAAAAAAAGAGAAAAAAAAGTCAGAGAAAAAAAAGAAGAGAAAGAAAAAAAAAGTGTGAGGAAAAAAAAAGAGAAAAAAAAACAAAATTCGGATCTTTTTAGACTCAATCTCGTAGTTGAATTCGGATTGGAATCTATTTTGTGCACTGTTCAGTAAAACAGCTTGGCTGTTGTTTCACATCATTATCTTTACTGCCGTTGTGATCTTCACTTATATCTTGCTGTCCAGAGCTACTTTGTATCCTTCATTGATGCTGGTTGTGCTACGACGTGACCTCATTAGTGTTCTAGGCTCGCGTCTCTAGTTCGGTCTAGCCTAGGACCAGCACAGTACCGTCGTTGAGCGTTTATTCAACATTGCATCTCTGAATACGACCAAAAAGGGGAGGATGATGAGGACATGACTACCTTGGATACGACCAAAAATATTGCATACATGCATATTTGTCAGGTGATTTCTAATGCAAACTATTCAATAATCTATTTATGTCATCCAGAACAAAAATACTTCACATACTTTCGTGTTTTGTCTAATTGCAGGTGTATGGGACATTTGTACAATCCACATATGAAGACAAGGGAAAAGAAGAAGTTTAGGTTGTGTTCAAAAAGTCCTCTCACGTCACTTTTGGGCCAAGAGAAGATAGAGTCCAAGTCTCTCACGTTCTGGATTCAGATTCGGACTGCACAGACATACCTAACTCAAAATTCCAACAACTTTTTCATACGGACTCCGAATTGGGTGATTCCTTTTTTGTTGGAAACTAGATTTCATGCTCTTTCCAACCCAATTGGAGTCACCTTCAAATTCGTCTGGAGCGTTGAGTTACGGACGAAACTGACGTTGCAGCAGAATCCGAGTCAAACTACAAGCACAAAGGTGTTGCATCACCTCCACTTGGGCCCATGAGCCTTGTACGACCTAGGGTTAGTTTTAGGCTTCCTTGGGATGTCCTCCCACCTCCTTGGCCGCCACCCCTTGCTCCTATATAAGTAGATCCATCTAGTAGCTTTTTCCTGGGGATTTGTTTAGTTAAAAGTTAGCCATTGCAACTTCGTGTACTTCGTTTGTGTCCAACGACCAGACCAAGACCGCTTACGGATCCCCAC